>NC_066583.1:107090756-107390756 GCF_024323335.1 Lathyrus oleraceus
GCAGTCAACAATGGTGAGCCGAGAGGAGTATGACAAAATGAAGAATGCCATGGAGGAGCTTCAAATTGAAAACTCGGAGTTAAGTGTGAAGTTGCAAGACTATATGCATCAATTCCATGAGGCAGAATATCAGAAGGGGGAAGCCGTCAGATTGCAAGGGGAAGCAGAAAGGAAATTAGCTGTGGAGGTGGACTTCTTCAGGAAGACAGACAAGGCCTTGGGATCATCCAGTTCTGAGTTGAAGCGAGTCAAGCAACAATTAATGGATGCTCATGGTAAATTGGCAGGGTGGCAAGAGCGATGGGATGCATTTTCAACTTCTCGGAAGGAAAAGGAGAAGGAGATGGTGACCGAACTGACTGGTCAGATGGAGAAATTGAAGACTTTGCTGAAGGAGAAGAACAATGAGCTTCTGTGCGCCCGTTCTACCAATGGTTACATCACCGATCAACTCAATGAGGCTCGAGGACAGATTGAAGAACTTAAGGTGTTGGCAGGTTTGAAGAAATCCAGACTTGAAGAGGTATTCGGAGAAGATGATAGGAATTACTACAGAGAGCACATCAACGAGTTGGATGGAGTTATTCACCAAAGGAATCTGCTTATCCGACGTTTGATAGAATTCCCAGATCATCCTGACACGATAGCATTGCTGGCTGAAGTGAGGAGCAGTCCTCATGGTTTGTACACAGGAGGCTGAGTCTTGATTATTGCTCCTCCTTTTACTTATTGCTTTGTTGTTGTGTGGTGATAATCCACAGGCTTGTTGTGGAGATCCTCTTTTGATGTACTTTCGGCTAAGGCCCCTTTCCTTGAACTTGTTTGTATGATGGTTTCCCTTTATTGCATATTGATCTCAGAAGTTTATCCATGACTCGGTCTTCTTGCACTATTCACCTGATGTGAGACTGGAATCAAGGGGGTAGAATACCTTTTGGATTTGATAAACATGTCATTGCATTTACATATTCATTTTCATATCTTGTATAACAGGTACCGCTGCGGTGTTCTCATATTATTTGGTGTTCCACTAGCAGGATAGCTGATTCAGGAATTCACCGGTACGGAATCCGCAGAAACCAGCAGAAAGCAATGGAAAGTCTACAAGCAGAACTTGCTGAGATGAGGGTCCGCATGAACCAATTCATGGATGTGGTTCAGCGAGTAGCGCAAGGACAGCAAGAGATTAGACAAATGATACAAAGGAATCCCGCAACTACTCAACCAGAGGTCGTGACTGATCCTCCAATTGCAGAGGTTAATGGACCGGGGCCTGTCCCGATCCCACATAACAACCACGATCAACAACCCATTCACGATGATCAAGATGATCAGTTCTTGCTGCCAGAAGACTTTGGTTTGGGCCATGGCATGGATCCCATGTTCAGGAGATTAGAGGAGAGGCTGAAGGCGGTAGAAGGACAAAACCCCCTGGGGGTAGATGTTTCTGACTTGGGATTGGTCCCAGGCGTGAGGGTCCCACCGAAGTTCAAAGTCCCAATCTTTGACAAGTACAATGGTAGCTCTTGCCCGAAGACCCATGTGCAAGCCTACTTCCGAAAGATGGTTGCATACTCTAATGACGAGAAGCTACTTATGTACTTCTTCCAGGACAACCTAGCTGGGGCATCCCTGGAATGGTACATGAGGTTGGATAGAGCCCACATCCGTTGCTGGAGGGATTTGGCGGAAGCTTTTGTGAAGCAATACCAGTATAATGCAGACATGGCCCCGGACAGAACTCAACTCCAGAACCTGTCTCTTAAAAGCAATGAGTGCTTCAGGGAATACGCTCAACGCTGGAGGAAGACAGCTTCCCGTGTTCAACCTCCCATGTTGGAAAAGGAAATGACCAACATGTTCATGAATACGTTGCCTGGACCTTACCTGGAGCGTCTGGTGGGGTGCAATGCCTCCAACTTTGCTGATGTGGTCTCTACCGGAGAGAGGGTAGAGAATTACCTACAGACCTGCAAGAGCCACAATGGAGGTGGATCTTCATCAGGAGTAAAGAAGCCATTTATGGGAGGACAGAAGCAGAGGGAGGGGGGTGTGAATTCTGTGTCTTCATATCAAAACAGGAGGAATAATTTTCAAAACTATCATCAGCAACCGTATGTTGCAGCTGTGACTATTCCGGCTGCAGCACCACTACAACAACAACAACCACAACGTCAGCAAACTCAATATCAACAACAACAGCCAGGTAACAGACCCGCCTATCAGCTGAGGCAGAGGATGATGGACCGGCGTTTCGACACTCTTCCAATGTCGTACGCTCAGCTGCTTACAAGTCTTCAACAACTACAACTTGTGCAGCTACGCACTCTGGCTCCTCCGGTTGGTAGACTTCCGATGGGTTACGATGCCAATGCTAGGTGTAGTTTCCACTCTGGGGCACCTGGCCACAATATTGAGAACTGCAAAGCTTTTAAGCACGTAGTTCAGGACCTCATAGATTCAAAGGCTATCAACCTTGCACCGGCTCCTAATGTCGTCAACAATCCCATGCCACAGCATGGTGGTGCAAACGTGAATATGCTGGAAGAAGAAGCCAAGTCCGTTAAGGATGTGTTGAAGTTGAAGACTCCGTTGTTGGAAATTAAGGAATGCTTGCTGAAGGCCGATGTTTTCCCCGGTTGTGGGAAAGGTTGTTTGGATTGCGCTACACAGGGTAAGGATTGCTTGAAGCTGCAGCAGGGTATCCAGGTCTTGCTTGACAATGGTACCCTCCAAGTTGAAGACTTGTCTGTCAAAGAGTTTGCTGAAGGGGTAGTTGAAGAGGTGTTTGAAGATGCTGTTGAAGAATTCACAGATGTTGTTCCTGCTGACTGTGTATTTCCCATTGATGTATTTAATTTTTCAAATGTTGTTGCTGATATACCAAACAATGTGTTTGATTTTGATGTAACTGAACTTGATTCCGATGTTCCGGATGTTTTTGTTTCAATGAATGAGATTCCTGAGTATGACTATGATGTCACTAATATCACCATCTTTTACCCGACTAATCAGATCAGTGTGCCAGAAGCACAACCAGTGCCACCAGTGCGATCGACCGCTATGACAATCACAACCCCTGGTCCTTTACCTTTCACAAGCGATAGGGCCATTCCTTGGCATTATGGGGGGAATGTATACACACACGATCATGGGGTGGAACGACCTTTGAAGGTAGAAGAGGGTCAAAAGTCTGAACTCGAAGTTGAAGGTCCCGCAGTGGACAACGTTGGTGGAATCGGGCGATTCACCAGGAGTGGCAGACTATTCTCGCCACCCGTTACCCAAACTGAGAGCACTGATGCCGTGGTTAAGGCCAAAGGCAAACAAGTTGTAAATGAGGGCACTTCTGCACCCCAGACTGGCTCAGAGCCTACTTTCTCGAATGATGTGGACGAGCTCTTAAGAATTATAAAGAAAAGCGACTACAAAGTAGTCGATCAGTTGATTCAGACGCCGTCTAAGATATCCATTCTCTCACTCCTGTTGTGTTCAGAGGCACACAGGGAGGAACTTCTGAAGGTCCTTAATGCTGCATATGTGCCTCAGGAGATCTCAGTAAACCAACTAGAAGGGATCATTGCAAATGTTCATGCAAGCAACGGGTTGGGTTTTACTGATTCTGACTTAACACCAGCTGGACGCAACCATAACAAAGCTTTGCATATCTCAATGGAATGCAAAGACACCGTGTTATCTCATGTTCTGGTGGATACAGGTTCCTCTCTCAATGTGCTACCCAAGAGAGCCCTGTCAAGGTTAGAAGTAGAAGGTTTGATCTTGAAACCTTCCGATCTCATGGTGAGAGCCTTCGATAGTTCTAAGAGGTCGGTGTTTGGAGAGGTAGAATTGCCAATTCAGATTGGATCACAAACCTTCAACACCGTATTCTATGTGATGGATATCAGTCCCTCGTACAGTTGCCTTTTGGGTCGTCCTTGGATCCACAATGCTGGGGCAGTCTCCTCAACACTGCATCAGAAGATCAAGTTCCCAGTCAATGGAAGAATTGTCACCGTCTGTGGTGAGGAGGACATACTGGTAAGTAACCTGTCTACCTTCAAGTACGTAGAGGTAGAAGGTGAAATTCATGAGACTCTCTGTCAGGCCTTTGAGTCAGTTCAGATCAAGGATGCAGCTCCGGTGGAAGGGGTTAAAGCAGGAGCCCCTATCTCATCTTTCAAGCAGGCGCAAGCCTTGGTGGATTCAGGTATTGCTCCCGGTTGGGGACGTCTGTTGGAGTTACCAATGAAAGACGACAAGTTCGGGATTGGGTATCAACCAGCGCTGACTTCTACAACTTCAGCATTTCAGACTCGTCAGGGGCCGATTACTTTCTCTAATGCTGGCGTCATCCAATATGGCCAGATCTCTGCGATCAACGATGAAAATGGAGATAGTGATTGCGACATCGACAACTGGGTGCGTCCGAGGATCCCTGGTGAAGTCATCAACAATTGGTCTTCCGAGGAAATTGTCCAAGTCACTCTTCTAGAGGAGTAATTTTTCTTTGTTTATTCATGCATGTCCAAGTCTTACGTTCCGCCCAAGGCGTAATGACTCATTGTAGGGCTCATCTATGTGAATACCTGCATTGTTTATCATAAATGAAGGACGTCTTTTGCAGTTTTCAAAATTTCAAAAGAATAAAAATATTTGGCAATGTTTTGTTTAGTTTTCACTCACTGTTCACACTCATAAGCACATACCATCACTCATGCAGATGCACATCATCGGATCCTATTGATAACGATTCTGCTATGGCTCGCTTCGACTTCGAAAACCCAATCTTCCAAGTTGAAGAAGAGGGTGATGAAGACTGTGAACTCCCTGAAGAACTTGCCAGGCTGTTAAAGCAAGAGGAAAGGGTCATTCAACCACATCAAGAGGCTACTGAAGTGATTAATCTCGGCACCGAGGACGCCAAGAGAGAAATCAAGATAGGGGTTGCTTTGGAAGACGATGTAAAGAAGAGGTTGATTGAACTGTTGCAAGAGTATGTTGACGTCTTCACTTGGTCTTATCAGGATATGCCAGGGCTTGACACAGACATTGTGGTACACCATTTACCTCTCAAAGAGGGTTGTCCTCCGGTCAAGCAGAAGCTCAGAAGAACAAGACCAGAGATTGCTGTAAAGATAAAGGAAGAAGTGCAGAAACAGTTGGATGCAGGGTTCCTAGCGGTTACCAATTATCCGCCATGGGTCGCCAACATCGTCCCAGTACCTAAGAAGGATGGAAAGGTACGGATGTGTGTCGACTACCGGGATCTGAACAGAGCTAGCCCTAAAGATGATTTCCCATTACCTCACATCGATGTTTTGGTGGATAACACAGCTCAGTTCTCTGTATTCTCCTTCATGGATGGCTTTTCTGGCTATAACCAAATCAAGATGGCACCAGAAGACATGGAGAAGACAACTTTCATAACCCCATGGGGCACCTTCTGCTACAAGGTGATGCCGTTTGGTCTGAAAAACGCTGGGGCAACATATCAACGAGCTATGGTGACTCTGTTCCATGATATGATTCATCATGAAATCGAGGTTTATGTGGACGATATGATTGCCAAATCTCAGACAGAAGAAAAACATTTGGTGAATCTGCAGAAATTGTTTGAACGGTTAAGGAAATTCAAGTTGAGGCTTAATCCGAACAAGTGCACTTTTGGGGTGAGATCTGGAAAATTGCTGGGTTTTATTGTTAGCAGAAAAGGGATTGAGGTGGATCCTGACAAAGTGAAAGCAATACAGGAAATGCCTGAGCCAAGAACGGAGAAGCAAGTCAGTGGTTTCTTAGGGAGGTTGAACTACATTGCGAGGTTCATCTCTCACCTAACAGCCACGTGTGAGCCAATTTTCAAATTGCTGAGGAAAGATCAGGCTATCAGGTGGAATGACGATTGTCAAAGGGTTTTTGAAAAGATAAAAGAGTATTTGCAGAATCCCCCTATCCTCATGCCTCCAGTCCCAGGGAAACCGCTGATTATGTACTTGACAGTACTTGACAATTCTATGGGTTGTGTTCTCGGTCAACACGACGAGACAGGTAGGAAAGAATATGCCATCTACTACTTGAGTAAGAAGTTCACAGATTGCGAGTCGACATACTCAATGCTTGAGAAGACATGTTGTGCACTTGCATGGGCTGCTAAGCGATTGAGACAATACATGCTGTCTCACACAACCTTACTAATCTCCAAGATGGATCCAGTTAAATACATATTCGAGAAGCCAGCTCTCACCGGAAGGGTGGCTCGTTGGCAAATGGTACTGACAGAGTACGACATCCAGTATACATCCCAGAAAGCCATCAAAGGGAGTATTCTGTCAGACTATCTTGCTCAGCAACCGATTGATGATTATGAGCCAATGAAGTTTGATTTTCCAGATGAAGACATCATGTTCCTCAAGATGAAAGACTGCGAAGAGCAGTTGTTGAGGAGGGACCTGATCCAGACGAAAAGTGGACTTTGTTGTTTGATGGGGCCGTCAATGCCAAAGGAAGTGGAATTGGTGCTGTCATTACCACTCCGAAAGGTGCCCACATGCCTTTCACCGCTCGTCTGACCTTCGAGTGCCCCAATAATGAAGCTGAGTACGAGGCCTGTATCTTGGGTATTGAGCAAGCCATTGATTTGAGAATCAAGACTCTGGACATCTTCGGAGATTCAGCTCTAGTGATCAATCAAGTGAATGGTGATTGGAATACTCTCCAGCCCACTCTGGTCCCCTACAGAGATTACACGAGAAGACTGTTGACTTTCTTCACAACAGTAAAGCTGTATCATATACCTCGTAATGAGAACCAGATGGCAGATGCTCTTGCTACTCTATCCTCCATGATCAAGGTGGTTCGGTGGAACCATGCTCCTAGGATCGATGTTATACGCCTTGATAGGGCCGCGTATGTGTTTGCCGCTGAACTAATGGTTGATGACAAGCCCTGGTATCACGATATCAAGTGCTTTCTGAAGAATCAAGAGTACCCTACAGGGGCATCCAACAATGATAGAAAGACTTTGAGAAGATTGGCAGGCAGTTTCTTCTTGAACAAAGACGATGTGCTATATAAGAGGAACTTCGACATGGTTTTTCTCAGATGCGTGGACAAACACGAGGCGGACATGTTAATGCAGGAAGTTTATGAAGGTTCCTTCGGTACTCATGCCGGCGGACATGCAATGGCTAAGAAATTGTTAAGGGCGGGTTATTACTGGATGACCATGGAATCAGATTGTTTCAAGTATGCTCGGAAGTTCCATAAATGCCAGATTTATGCTGATAAGGTGCATGTACCGCCGAATCCTCTGAATGTGATGTCTTCGCCGTGGCCGTTTGCAATGTGGGGCATTGACATGATTGGAAAGATTGAGCCGACTGCTTCCAATGGGCATCGCTTCATCCTTGTTGCCATCGACTATTTCACCAAGTGGGTTGAAGCAGCATCGTTCGCGAATGTCACCAGACATTTGGTTGCCCGTTTCATTAAGAAGGAAATCATTTGTCGCTATGGGATTCCCGAGAGAATCATTACTGATAATGGTTCCAATCTCATTAACAAAATGATGAAGGAGTTGTGCCAGAACTTCAACATTCAGCATCACAATTCTTCCCCCTATCGTTCTAAGATGAACGGTGCTGTTGAGGCAGCAAATAAGAACATAAAGAAGATTGTGCAGAAGATGGTCGTTACGTACAGAGATTGGCATGAGATGCTACCCTTCGCCTTGCATGGGTACCGCACTTCAGTACGTACATCGACCGGGGCAACCCCTTACTCCCTTGTGTATGGTATGGAAGCGGTCCTGCCTGTCGAAGTGGAGATTCCATCTCTAAGAGTCCTGTTGGATGTCAAGCTAGACGAAGCTGAATGGATTCGAACAAGGTTCAACGAGTTGAGTCTTATTGAAGAGAAGCGAATGGCAGCCATTTGTCATGGGCAGTTGTATCATAGTCGGATGAAGAGAGCCTTTGATCAGAAAGTGCGTCCTCGTTGTTTCCAAGTCGGAGATTTAGTGTTGAAAAGGATCCTCCCTCCTCAGACGGATCACAGGGGCAAGTGGACTCCTAACTATGAGGGACCTTATATTGTCACCAAGGTTTTTGATGGAGGGGCCTTAATGCTCGCAACGATGGATGGCGAAAACTTCACTTCCCTTGTGAACTCAGACGCAGTTAAAAAATACTTTGCATAAGATAGACCCGCTGGACAGTAAAAAGAATAGTCCAGGCAAAAATGGGCATCCCGACGAACCAAGAAAATGAAAAGGTTCGGGCAAAAATTAGGGATTAAAAATGAAAAGATCGTACACCCGATAAGTTGAAAACCTGAAAAGGCAACTTAGGCAAAAATGGGTATCCCGGTGGATTGAAAACCCGAAAAGGGCAATCCAGGCAAAAGTTAGGGATTAAGCGAATGACTGCGTTCTGAGTTAGTTCTGAATCTCATCTCATGTCAGTGACTGGAAACTTTCAAAAGGAAGAAAAAAATCTAATCACCTTTTCAGAAGGCTGATCATCTGGAAGATCTTGAAGACGGGCAAGTCATAGCAGAATTGGAACCCAATAGAAATCCATTTCACATTGCCATTAGATTAATTCTTGTTTTGCGATTACCTCTTTCCAGGGATTGCTTCCTGATATAAATCCCTATTCAGAGGCCATTCAATCAATAAAATCATGTTATTCAGTATATCTCTGTTTTCATTTTTATTTTACTGTTTTGTTTGCAAAAATGACGTCCGAATTTTTGATAAAACATTGCATCATGACATATAGGGGCTTTACAGGTATATGCTTAATAAACATTTAAAGTTGCTGTGAATTTTAAGTGCTTTGGATCATCTATTCAGAACAGATACCCTCGGGGCATTTCCTAAGCATGTGTGTCAGACTATACGCTCCCCAGCGGAGTTGACAGTACCAGACCGTATCTTCCCAGCAGAAGTAGTTGCTCCTTAGAGCTCGATGCCAGATCGATGATTTCGTTCCCAGATCGATGATCTCTTTCCTGGAAGCATAACCTCGGTACCGTATTGGTGTTTTCTCCCCCTACTGAGTCACCTCTCGTAGATTATGGTTTCCAGAACTACTATCGCTTTCCCCAACAACAGGTTTTCAGCGCCGTTCTCTCCCCAGTCAAAGTCTCGGTATTTCGTCATTGCGAGAACACCGTGTGGCGGGTCATTTCCCCACATAGTCCCTTGCGTTGTACATCTCCAACAGCCTTGCCAGGGTCCAGAAGATTGTGATCATTTCCCCAACAGAATTCCCTGCTTCGGCTTGGCATTCTCCCCAGCATTTCGCATCCCTGCATGTAGAATCATATTGCATTGCATCCTCCCAAATCGCGTAGCATTTCCATTTTCATGGAGCATTACGCCATTGAAAAATTCAAACATACGCATGTAAGCATAAAACATTCTCGGTATCCCAAGTGACAAGCCAGAAGTTTGTTTCCAGTGCTCAGACTGAAGGTTGTTCATGACTTATTATCCCCAGCAGGGATCGTTGGCCCACGTGCCGCCTCAATTATCATTTTCCTTTTTTCTGCCGATGCTGACAGACATGAAAATTTTCCGGTATCCAGACCGAAGTGGCATTCAGGCCAGTTTTCCGATATTCAGATCGAAGAAGTTTCCGACAATCAGGTCGAAGTACTTGTGGCATTCAGGCCAGTTTTTCCGATATTTAGATCGAAGAAGTTTCCGACAATCAAGTCGAAGTACTTGTGGCATTCAGGCCAGTTTTTCTGATATTCAGATCGAAGAAGTTTCCGACAATCAGGTCAAAGTACTTGTGGCATTCAGGCCAGTTTTTCCGATATTCAGATCGAAGAAGTTTCCGACAATCAGGTCGAAGTACTTGTGGCATTCAGGTCAGTTTTTTTCCGATTTTCAGATCGAAGAAGTTTTCGACATTCAGGTCGATGCAACTTGTGGCATTCAGGCCAGTTTCCGGTATCCAAACCGAAGTGGCTTTCAGGCCAGTTTCCGATTTTCAGATCGAAGAAGTTTCCGACGATCAAGTCGAAGTACTTGTGGCATTCAGGCCAGTTTTCCGATTTCCAGATCGAAGTGGTGTTCAGACCAGATTTCCGGTGATCAGACCAACATTGATACTCTCATATTCCGATGCTTAGTGTTCAGACTAATGTGCGGCGTTCAGGCCATGGGTATTCCTGTGTTACCATTTATTTTGGTATCCAGGTCAACTTTCTGTTTCGGTACTCAGGCTGATTTTCACCGTACGAGACGGATTCTTCTCTTGAGATTGCTTCTTTGCC
The DNA here is from genome assembly GCF_024323335.1 of Lathyrus oleraceus. Classification (NCBI taxonomy): domain Eukaryota; kingdom Viridiplantae; phylum Streptophyta; class Magnoliopsida; order Fabales; family Fabaceae; genus Lathyrus; species Lathyrus oleraceus. Next base: position 107,101,044 of record NC_066583.1, read on the forward strand.
GATTCTGACAGGCATTGTTAATTATTTTCCCAACGGAGTGCAAATTGTCCGTCTGTTCTTGGTATTCAATCACTCTTCACCCTAATTGTCAGAAAGCCGAGGCTATTCATATCGACAGATTCACAGTGGATTGAATAAGGACAGCTGTAACATCTCAAAATTTGCCCTCCTTTTCTTTCAAAAAAAAAAAAAAAAAAAAAAGAATCACGCATCCATGCATATCATATCATATCATATCATATCACATCATGTCATAGGGATTCAGGATCAAAATCCGGGTCTTCTTAGTATTTAACCATCTCCCACTATGATCATATGAAGAGTGTCCTGCCTCATATTCTCTAGTTGAAGACGCTTAAATAGGGGCAACTGTCATACCCCGATTTTGGTCCTGATTTTTTTTCATTTTTATTTGGCACTTGGCCTAAAATTCATTTGCATACATTCATTCCCAAATCCATTTTTTTTAACAGACATTGGTCATTATCTAGCTTCTTGATCATGGTGTTTTTTTATTATAAAATGGTTTTTAATTATTTGACTTTTTTAATTTTCAATTTGATTTTAATTTCGAATTAAGTTTAATTCCAAATTTCAATTTAATCTTAATTGTTTATTTTACTAATGATTCAAACTCTAATTGATTTTAATTTCCAAATGAATGTTAGAGTTGATATCAAAGTAGTTTTAACGAATTATAGATTAATTTGATTTTAATTTGGTTTATGCTGATTTGTTATTATTATTTAAATTGATATTTAGATTAGTCTTGGATTATTCCTAAAATCCATATCCATTTTTATAATCAAATATCCAAATTCCTTAAACCCACAATTAAATCCATTTTTTCCAATCCAATAACCCAACTCTATTTTTAAATCCATATCCAAAATCCATATCCATTTTCATTATTCATTTGGAACCAATTTAAACCATTTCAATTCACATGTTCAAAACCACTGCTCAATTCCAAAGTTACAAACATTTTCACATATTACATAAACCATTCAAATTTTCACTCACTTTCAGTTACATATAATCTAACCATTTTACAAAAAAAAACCACTCCAACAAAAAAAAATAAGCAAATGGAATGTCCAAAAGAATCCCCTTAGAATTCATTTTTGTTTCTGTGTATAAATTTGTAGTCTTCCTCTCTAGAACTAAAAAAATAACAGCAACAACCCTGCATCGGAGCACTATTTGCTTTTGACCCTGGCACTGAGGCAATTGGGAAATCAAACAGGAAAAGGAATCCTGACATGCACCGTAAATTTTTTTAGAGGCCTTAAAGTGGACAACCTGTCACTGCAGTGTTTATCAAATACTTCTATCAAATTAATTTCAATGAATGACACAGGCAACAACATAAATTTTTAAGCCCTTGCCTCAAGGATTCGATGAAATGTTGCAGTTGCACCAAATCCAAAACCAGTAGGAAAAGCATGTTTACTTATAGAGCCAAAAATACTCACAACATTATGATGCACTAAGACATGAATAAAGAAATTTCCAGTCCCAAACAAGGCCTTTCATTTGAAGAGAACCAAAGCTTGCCCCATTTGTGCATGAATTGCAGAAACTAGAGCTGATGTCGTGAATGTCAACTATATTTCCCTTGAAAGAAATCAACTTACCCTCGGGAAACAAACAGTTTGAACTCTGTGACCTGCAAAAAAACATACCAAGACAAAACAAACTTGCGATCTTGATCCAAGTCAAAACATGAATCCATCCTCAAAACCTGCAAAACAATCAACATCATGACAGAAAAACTCAACCTGCATCTTATTTTTTTTCTCATGACAGGAAGACAAAATCCAACTTATGCCACTGGACTCCTCTTAGCACGTCGGGTTCTCAAGACACTTGAGATGGATGAAGAGTATGAGGGAAATGTTGAGGCTACTGGAGAGGACTATTCTGTGGAGCCAGTTGATTCCAGGAGGCCATTCTGTGCTCTCCTTGATGTTGGTCTTGTTAAGACCACAACTGGAAACCGTGTCTTTGGTGCTCTGAAGGGTGCACTAGATGGTGGTTCAGATATTCCTCACGGTGAAAAAGGTTTACTGGTTTTGATAAGGAAAAGCAGGAGCTTGATGCTGAGGTTCACCGCAAATATATCTTTGGTGGACATGTTTCTGCCTATATGAAGACTTGGATTGAAGACGAATCAGAGAAATATCAGACTCATTTCAGTGAGTATATTAAAAAGGGAATCAAAGCTAATGGACTTGAAGAGATTTACCAGAAGGTTCATGCTGCCATCCGTGCAGACCCGACCATTAAGAAATCTGAGAAGAAGCCTCCAACATAACACAAGAGATATAATCTGAAGAAGCTTTTACCCCCAAAGTTTCACTGCAGTAAAAAACACAAATTAATTAGTCAAAGCTGTTAAGATTTCAAAAATACCTCAAAATGGAATGGAGACAAAATAAGGAAGAAAGCACGAGCTCAGAATACCATTTTCGGTTTTAGCATTAAACAGGGCAATTCGTTTCTGAGTACATCCAAAGTAATTCGCAGGGATGCTCCTTTGAACACAAAAAACACCATTTGAAACTCTAATCAGCAGGACATAAATAGTGAGAAGAGAATCAGGAATTGGGGACGAAAAACTTGGAGGCGAAAATCTCAAACGAAACCCTAAAATCCCAAAATCGAATACCTGGATTGGGAGGCCAGCTTCTTCACGCCTTTCACCACCGCCGTGACACTTTGTGAGAACTTCTCTTTCTTCCTTTTATCCTTTTCATGTGCTTGTTGATGGAGATATCGTTAGAGCGTTGGGAGAAGAGAGATCGAGCGCGAGTACGGCAAGGGAGAGATTAGTGGAGATGGGGTTTCCGAAGAGAGGAACTCGTTGAGTGGAGAGAGCGAGTTTGCTGAGAGCGGAAGGGAGGTTGAGACGGAAGCGGTTACGTGGTGTGAGAGAGATTTCGTTGAGGTTGATAAGCGAAGGTTGAGGACGATGAGAGTTGAGAGAGAGAGATTCTTTGAGTTTGATAGAGAATTCGTGAGATTGTGAGAGACGGAGACGGAAGTGTCTTCTGTTTTGGTTTCCTTATTTTCTTTTTTTTCTTTTTATTTTATTTTAAACAGAATAAGTTTTTGAAAACATTAAAGATTTTTGCTTAAAATTCCTAGGTTATTAGTTAATAATTGTTTTTTATATTTTCAACTTATACCCCATTGTAAACCCAACAGCCAAGCGGATGGGTTTAATTATTGGTAGTCCAACAGATTTCTTTTTTATTAGTTTTTTATTTTAATTCTTTTTTTTAAATTTATCTTGGTTTATATATCTAAATTAGCATTGTAAATAACAACTAGTCATGAGTGGTCTGGTGGAGAGGGGTGGTTTCTATGGTCTTTAGTGTAGTGGGTTTGATACCTGTATTGAGCGTTTTATTTCTTTCAGCATTTGCATTTTATTTTCTTTTAGCATTTTATTTTATGTTTATGTTTTTATTATACTCATGGTTGATCTGCTTTCTTTTAATTTCATCATTCATTCAAAACCATTTTTAAACTATAAAAATCATATTTTTCTCGATTTAATATCGAGCCCATTTTCCACACCTTTGTAAGTCGATTGCTTTTTAAGCATCGCCATCAACCTCACATAGCTTACTCTTGGGCTTTCTTACAATGAGCCGGTTCTCTTGCACTTACACTCATATTTCGCATCATTTGTTGTTTGGGCCTGATCTAATTATTTCATGATTTTGAATCCCCATTTGACAAAATGTACCCCACTTCCCCAATGTGTATATAATGTTGTATTGTTTTATTTCTCTATTTGTTTTAGACACTAACCAAAGAGTAAAATCCATCATTTCTGAAAAAATACAAAAATATGACTCGATCCAACGTCGAGTATGTTCTCAATAAACAAATCAATTCATTTCGCCCTCCTATTCTATTCCTTTTCTTTCAAACTTTCATCAAATGCTTGATTCAACGTCAAGCCATTTTCTCTAATAAAAACTCAAAAAATATTAATTCATAGTCAAGACTTTTTCAATAAAGATGGAAGTGGAACGTGGTGTATACCACGCACTCCTGAGACTAGGATTCGAGATGTATATCTCGCCAATCCTAGCTCTCGCCATCATCCAATTTATCCACTTTGCTCTATCAAAACACTCATTCAAATCTTTCTCAAATGTCCATCAATACTTGATCTAGGTCAAGTCATTTTCACAACAAAACTCAAAATACCTAATTCTTATTTAACACTTTTTCAATAAAGGTGGAAATGGAACATGGTGTATACCATGCACTCCTGAGACTAGGATTCGAGATGTATATCTCGCCAATCTTAGCTCTCGCCATCGTCTAAAATTGTCAATGCGGTTTCTTCAAACCCTTTCTCAATCAAACCTAAAAATACTTAATCTCTATTAAACACTTTTGCAAATAAAGATGGAAATGGAACATGGTGTATACCATGCACTCCTTAGGCTAGGATTCGAGATGTATATCTCGCCAATCCTAGTTCTCGCCATCACTCAAAGCACATCCAACCAATCAAACTCTTTTTCTCGCCGCCGTGCGACCAATCAAAAACCTTTTAAAATGAAAGATATATTGTCTTAAGAGGTACAAAACAATGTTTCGGCCACGATTGTTGAGTAGAGATAAATGACGCTTTTCCGAATGTAGATTTGTAAATCCTAACACCTAAGTACATATTGCATGACAACTCTAGGGCAGAACTTCCCCATTTCTTTTAGACCTTCCGTGCGTCTCCGATCTTGTGGCATGTCAATCCATCCTATTGCAAAGAGGTAACTGCCTAAGACTCGATTCAGCGAGCTGCGACACCTACTGCTAGGACGTGAACACATTGCCCACTCTCCTTTGACACAACTAGTGTCCTCCTTTGTAAGTCCATGTTCAGATGGCAATCCCTATCTAGCCGAACTACGGAAACTCTGATTCTCATGTTCAGATGAGATACGTAGGCACAAGATGCGATGTCTTGCCGAGTTAGACTGGCAACTAACAACTAATCTTTGTTTGCTTTCGCCCTCGTTGCGATCGAGACCTTCCCTTTCTCTTGCCCTAGTTGCAATCGAGACTTTTGTTCTCGTTAGTTAGCCAAACTACATTATGCTCTGATTCTCATTCCAGATGAGATATGTAGGCATAAGACGCGATGTCTTGGCGAGCACACATCTCTTTCACCCATAGGTAGCCGAGCTACGAAGACTCTGATTCTCATATTCAGATGAGATACGTATGCAATGGATGCGATATCTGTGCGAGTCATTTTTCTCTTGAGCCTTTTAGTAAATAGTACATTAGATAAACACACACCCTTTAGACAAGAACAACAAGAGTGGATCCCGTAGAGTACTACGGATGCGTAGGGGTGCTAATACCTTCCCTTCGCATAATCGACTCCCGAAACCAAGATTTGGTTGCGAGACCTTGTCTTTTCCTTTCCTCTCTTCAGGTTTACTTCGAGCGTTTCCTTTCCCTCCTTTGGGATAAATAACGCACGGTGGAGACTCTTCTGTCATCTTTTTCTTTCGCCAGTTGTTTTTTTCGCACCCTTGTATTTTTCAGATTGCGACAGTGACTCTCCTGTCTTTCTTCGCCGGTTGTTTTTTTTCGCATTCCATTTTTCAGGTTGCGACAAGATGTCGAAGGTAATGTCACGACACTAATATCTGAACAATATAAACAAGATAAAAGATAAAGAAACAATAGTACAAGTGACACAAGAAATTGTTAACCCAGTTCGGTGCAAACTCACCTACGTTTGGGGGCTACCAAGCCAGGAAGGAAATCCACTAAATAGAATTAGTTCAAAGACTCTCAGCAAACAACTTCAGGTTACAGTCTTTTCACCTAATCTCTACCCGTGTGACTTCTATCTAACAACTCTTAGATAAGAGACCCTACTCACTCCCCCTCAATCACAACAGTGATATAAAAACAAAGATTACAAAGAAAGAAGACACTCTTCAAGAACACATACTTGATCTTGCTTAAAAGCTTCAACCAAGTAAACACACACTCATGCTTAAAAGCTTAGAGTGGAAAAATTACAACACAAAAGTCGGTCCAATTCAATCATAATTAGGATGAATGAATGGCTCACAATACACAAGCTCATACAAGACTAAAACCCTTATTCTCTCTCACTATTTCGTTCGTTTTTCTTGTGTGTTAAAACCAGGTTTTACATGGCCTTTAAATAGAAGCATTTGAATGGGCTTGGACATCATAAACCCTAAATCCATTTTCCTTTCTTATCTCCTTATTCACGACAACTGATCATGTCTTATTGGAAAATAAATCAAGCTGGTTTTCATTACTACTTGAATGGCGTGTTCAATCTCCACATCAATCACACACAGATTTGCATGAAAAGTGCAATCATAAGAGATATAAGATTCTGACTGAATGTTCTGTATACACATGTCTTAACACCGGGTCTGACCTCTCAGCTAAATCCTGCACAACCATATTTAAACATCCTGTAGGAAACTGATATCACATGTCAAGACAACACTCGTGACATCTTGTGATAACTCTAGGTTTTACCAAAATTGATGCCAACACATAGAACCAACACTTGTGATTCACCAAGTTGATATGAGAACAATCCTCTCAAACTCAACTCTCTTGCTTCCAACACTCCTGGACAGCAAGGTGTTTACAAACTACACAATCTTATTTTTCAACAATTCGAAAAATAAGATATGGATTACAACAATGGATTAAATGTAAAGTTTGTAGTATAATGATCACTCAAAGTGATATATCAATTTGCTTGATCTTCTCTTCCAATGAAAATAATTCACAACACAAAGATATTCGATTGCTCAAGAATTTTCTGTTTTGAATGATATGAAAATATGCAGAAAAATCTTGATGAAGATTTAAAACAATAAGTGTGAATTCTGAAAATTCTAAGAGATTGATTGGAAGAGGTGAAATTTGAATTTGAAAGATCATGTATTTATATGCACACAACACCTCAAATGAAACATGGTAATGTTCTGAAAGAATCATGAACAGTTGTCAAAGATGAAATGAAATAATTCCATAAAATGGTGCATGAAGAGGTGTATGAACAACCACTAATTTCTCAGAAAAGCACAGTGGTAAATCGATTTACATAATGGGTAAATCGATTACCCTGTTGCAACGTTTAAAATTTTTCAAAATCTTTCAGTGGTAAATCGATTTCCCTAAGAGGTAAATCGATTTACCTAGTTAAAAAAATTAAAATTTTGCTTCTGGAAATGTAATGCTCCAGTGGTAAATCGATTTACCTAAGTGAAAAAAATAATTTTTTCTTTTAAAAAATATGTAAGCTTCAGTGGTAAATTGATTTCCCTTATAGGTAAATCGATTTACCCAGTTTGAAAATGAAAAATATGATTCTAAGACATTTTCCATGCACTATGAAAAATTATGAAATAACAATATGAATACTTGAGAATCTAAGACTTTAGTGAAGGTAAGTATTCTCATTATACCTTCTTGAAGTGAAAAGCTTAACTTCTTGAATCAAGATGCTTTATCATAGAATAAAATATTTACCCTCTTGTTGCTTGGAGTTTTGTCTTCATCAAAAACATTCATCATAAAGAAGCTTGACTTCACATTCTCCCCCTTTTTGATGATGACAAATAATCCTCTTTGATGCGTGCAATTTCTAGAAACGAAAATTTCTTCCCCTGAGATGTATAACTCCCCCTAAATTTGAGAAGCTTATGATCATGTTGACTTGATCATTATTGAAAAGTATATCTTCGGCAAATATTTTTATATCGTATCCACGGAGATTGGTTGTTATTACCGCCGTTCTATAATCCAAATTGTTATAAGTTTGAAAAGTAACAAAGTTGTTTTGTTTGGAAAATTATCTTGTGAGTAAATGTCACTAAAAACAGTAAAATGGTTTTAATCAAATGTAAAAGCTTGGCAAGATTGGAGTTTACTATTCTAAATGCTTATGATTCCTTATGATAACTATATAGATTTAAGATTATTGATGATGTTCAAGTATCCTCTCAAAGTCATTTATGTCTAAATGATATTGTGATAATCACTATATTGATCCTTAGACGATCTCTCCACCTAACTATCAATATAACAATCTTTAATGTTTGATACCAAAGAAGAGTAATGAATAAATCTATCTCTACAACTTATTCACTACTAGAAAATCTGTTTTATGTCAAGACTCAAATAATCTCTTTCAACAACTACTCAAATCTGGTTTTCAACTTAGGGCAAAAACAGTATTCAATACATCAACAATCTTTATCATATATAAAAATCAAATGGAATACATAAACAAATGAGAATAGCTACTACCTCCAATCTTGACAAAAGGGAGTTTAGCTCCTCCTCATCATTGTTACAAAGCAGAATGTTAATGGAAGAAAACTCTAGTTTTCTCTCTTACAAAAATATCTCAATCTATCAATGTGTGAATAATGAATAATGGAATACATCTCAATATCTATTCTAAATTTCTAAAAAGGGTTTACATTTCCTCATTTGATCATTTTCCATCTAAGGCAGAAAAGCTCTCCCAAGGCAGACACCAAAATGGCAAAACTAGCTGGCCTTGACAACAACACTTTTGACTAAAATCAGCTTGCTGGATTCGTAGCCTTCGCGGTGCGAAGGAGGGTTCGCGGCGCGAACGGAAGCTACCTCAGCTTCCTTGTTTTGCAAGCTTCATCATAAGAGCCTTCCAACTTAAGCTTTCAAAATTGGGCCTCCAAATTGCATTCAACACCTCTTCCAAATTATGATGTTGCATTCCAAAAGTTCTCAATTCAAAATTTCTACAAAACTAACAAATATGTGAAATAACTATTCAAAACAAAATAAATTAAACCAAATTGCATTTATACAAAATAGTGAGAATAAAAGTGTGTAATTACATCAAAACTTGGTAAAAGGGACCAATAAAATGATATAAAAAGTAGTACTAATTGGTCCCTAACAACTCTCCCAAACTTAGCATTTTGTTTATCCCTAAACAAATGTTTTCACCCTCACAACCAAAGCAATGACACAAAAGATTGGAACAAGGATTTACCAACCACATTCAAATGGTTGAAAAGTGTTTGGCAATTTCTCAATCCACCTATCTCAATTCTAGACAAAACATGAATAAGGAAAATGGTTGAGTGCAAAAATCATTCCAAGGAATTCAAAGCCATGTATGTCAAAATTGAGTCAAACTTACACACACATCATAATAATGATGAATAACATGAAGGGTTACTTTCACATATCCAAACAATTAAATCAACAACAATTCAAATCATGCGGTTATCACAACAAATATCAAATCATGTGAAAAATGAGAATCAAGAGGTCTTTCAAAGGTTGTAATGTGGCTTAGGTTACAAGAAAGGATATGATTAAGATAATTCAACAAAGTTGCCTATCCTAAGGAAGCATTCCCAATCATTCAACTTCTACACAATTTCCCTTTCTTTGATCCCTATTTTTTTCTTTTTCTTTTTACATCCACCCAACCATGAGCATTTCTTTGCTTTTTTTTTTCTTCTTTTCTTTGCTCTATGGTTTCAAGGGTGATTTCTTTTTCTTGTTTATTTTCATATTTTCACCCTTTCATAAAAACTCACTTTTCCAAGTTTCTAATCAACTTTTCACTTTACTCTCCCCAACTTTAGATTCCAAAACCAAATTTATTCAAAAATGCTCCCTACATAGAAATAAGCAAAAGGCAAAATTTGCAAACAACTCGATTTGGGGTTTCAATTGGCACGAAAGAAATTAGGATTCATTTATTCCACGATTTTCAATTGATTTTTCAATGATCAATAAAATGAATCCTAAAATAAGCTCAAAGGGGTTTAACTAAGGATTATTCCTCACAAGGTTAGTTGATTCAAACTTTTTGGTCAAGTGGTTTTTCTCACAAACAATGCCCCTATCGTTTTCAAAATTTTCACACAAAAATAGATTGATGCATGATTTAGCATGATAAGAATGAGTTAAAATAATGTTTGGTTTCCCGCTTTTTAGTGTACGATGGAAAGCTTCCTCACAATTGGTTAAGTCCTATTTTGATTCAAAGGTGACATACATTTCAATGAGTTTATGATATGAAATTTGCACACACCATCAAACTACTCATGTTAAGTCTAGAAAGCGATAAAGTGTATCTTGAAATGCCGACACTAATTCTTATCATCACCACTCGAAGTGTCCTATGCTTCTTTCTTTGCGATCATTTCTCGGTTGCTTTAAGCTTGACTTAAGATTAATAACAATTAAACAAAAATGTTGGTAAACCAGTTTGATTGTAACACACTTAATTCTCAAATAGTATTCATGCAATTATCAAAACAAATTAACATAAAATAAAGTTTTGGTGAACTAGAGCCACCCAAAAGTACATCAAAATTTTTCAAAAACAAAAATAATACAAAGAAACTCAAAATGACAACAACTCATCAATCCTCCTCCTCTTGGCCACCACCTACATCACCAAGGACGTCCTCCATCTCATCATTAGGGTTTGCACCACCTCCTGCACCCCCCATAAAATTTGGCCTGCCCTCAGGCCAATTAGCATAAGCCACAGATTCCGCCTGAGAAGGAAAAGTGCGGGCTTCTGGTGCAAGAAACGTGTTCTAGAACTGTTGTTGCATAGCATCGAAGATAAATGATTGAGACCTCCTAGAGGCCTCAAAGCTCTCGCAACAGTAATTGGCAAACACCATCTGGTCAATGACTGGAGTAGTGTGGGGTTGGGGTCGGGGTCTGGATCGGTGTCTGGATGACGAAGTCCCAGCTCCGTCAGTTCTATCCATTTGGCTTTGGCAGAACCTATTCAGATAGGCATCGTTGATCACACTGGGGATAGAGAAGTGTACTTCCTCTGGAATGGTAACATTCGCCTGACGGCAAAGTCCCATGATCAGCCCTGGGTATGCAAGCACACCTGCTTTACCACCGAATTTGGTTCCACTCAAAACCATCTTTCTCATTTCTCCCGCGATGATGGATGCTACATCCATAGATTTCCCTATCATAATGCAGTACAACAAACACCCTACATCCAGAGGAATTGTGGTGGTGTGGCTCCTTGGCCGAATATTGCTCAACAGCAACACAAGAAAAGCCCTAGCTCCTAGATTTAAATTTTCTCTTTTCCAAGATTTTGGATGTCCTTGATCATTTAGGTCAAAGGATTTTCCTTTGAGGCACAAGGTAGCATTTACCGCTTCTAGATCCCACCTATTAGTCAATTCCATGGTACGATATTCGCACCGCTCGTTCTCTCCAAGGGTCAGAGGATCACCAAGATATGAGTTAATGGCGTCCCTCCCAAAAGAAATAAGCCTGCCTCTTACCCTTGTTCGGTAGATGAAAGCTACCCCCTCTTCTTGATGCCTGGCATTTGCATAGAACTCCCGAACGATATCATAGTTGATTGCCGCTTCTGGTTCACACAGTTTCATCCACCTTCGTCTCTCAAAAGTTGAAACCAAACTCTGATAAGTCCCACCCGGTGCTAAACGGATGAACCTCTCTGGCAAGATGGTTCTCTTGATTAAACTCTCGAGTCGTTCTTCGTGTTCATCGCTTGTGAACCTTCTTAAAGAACGAGGATGAGCGGGAGCCGTGGTTTTGGTTCTTTTCGACATCTGCATTCAACATCAGAGCAACCACAAAACAAATATGGAAAGGGTTAGCAATCAATCAGCATAAAAACATGGCCCTGGAATTTCCCAGTTCGCGGTGCGAAGGCCCGTTCGCGGCGCGAACCCTACGAACCAGGAAATCTCCAGGAGCTTCCTAGGGTTAAAAAAATGGGAGGTAAGCTACTTCTAACAGTCAAGGTTTCCAACTCTATCCTATTCCTAATCTAAATCAAACATGCATAGTGATTTCAAGTGTCAAACTTCAAATTTTTCCAATCCCTAACCAAACCTAAATGTGAACCCAAAAGAAAATGGAAAAGGGGATTTGAAAAGCAACATACCTTACTGAATCACTTGATCTTTGTTAGCAAATGAAGATTAGGGATTTGGGGAAGGAAAATTTTCAGTTTTTGGGAGGTTTTTGGGAGCGGGAGAGAATGCGAGGCAAACTTGGTGTTTTGAAAATGAGTTGAAGTGAAAATGAAAATAACCTAACAGAACTTAAGTGGTTCTGTCACGCACTGTTCGTGGGGCGAACCTTGTTCGCCGCGCGACCTGAGAGTTTGCAATCAGTTCACGGGGCGAACTATGGTCGTGGGGCGAACTGCAAAAAACAGAACCCAATTTCACAAAATTTAACACAGCAGAAAACCAACACATCAGAAAAAATAAAATGCAGTCTTACAACGTTGGGTTGCCTCCCAACAAGCGCTTTGTTTAATGTCGTTTATAGCTCGACGGTCCACTGATTAGCCCGGTCCAAATAGAGATACGACACACACATCACGATTTACATCGCCACTATGGTAGACTTTGAGTCTTTGACCATTTATAGTCCAGCTCTCTTGTGACTTTGGATCCTCGATCACAATGGCTCCATAATTGCGCACCTCTTTGACAACGAACCGTCCTGACCACTTTGACTTCAACTTACAAGGGAATAACTTCAAACATGAATTGAAAATTAATACCATTTGTCCAACATGAAACTCCTTATGACGGACCTTTCCATCATGGTATGCCTTTACCTTTTCCTTATACAGTTTATTCGAATGGTAAGCATTATTCCTTAATTCCTCCAATTCATGGAGTTGTCCTTTTCTTCTTTCTCCAGCTAGAGTGGATCGAAATTCAAGAATTTAAGAGCCCATAATGCCCTATGCTCCATTTCCACTGGAAGATGACAAGTCTTCCCATACACCATTTGAAACGGAGTTAGCCCAATATGTGCTTTGTAGGCGGTACGATATGCCCACAAAGCTTCACCCAGTTTTAAAGACCAATCTTTTCTTGAATTCGAGACTGTTTTCTCAAGAATCCGCTTGACTTCCTGGTTCAAAACCTCCATTTGACCATTCGCTTGTGGGTGGTAGGGAGTGGTCACCTTGTGCTTTACACCATAATGTTGCAAAACTTTTTCTAGAGGTGTATTGCAAAAGTGTGAGCCTCCATCACTTATCAACACCCTAGGCACACCAAAACGTGAAAATATGTTTTTCTTTAAAAATTTAATCACTGTTTTGGCATCGGCCTTAGGTGAGGCAATTGCTTCTACCCACTTCGAGACATAGTCAACGGCCACTAGTATGTACTCATTTGAGAAAGAAGAGGGGAATGGGCCAACGAAATCAATACCCCAACAATCAAAAACTTCTACTTCTAGCATGTTGGTTAGAGGCATTTCTTCCCGTTTTCCTATTCCTCCACTTCGTTGGCATGTATCGCAACTCTTCGCATGTTCATGCGCATCTTTAAATAAAGATGGCCAATAAAAGCCCGATTGGAGCACTTTAGTGGCTGTTCTCAAACCACTATAGTGACCTCCATACGGAGAGTTGTGACAGTGCCAAAGAATGTCTCTTGACTCCTCAATTGTTACACACCTTCTCAAAATATTGTCTGCACCCACTTTAAACAGATAGGGATCATCCCAAACATAATATTTTGCATCCGCCAAGAATATCCTTCTTTGATTGCAAGTGAGGTCTTCCGGTGTTAAACCGGTTGCTTTGTAGTTAGCAAAATCAGCAAACCAAGGCCTCACTTGAATCGCATACAGTTTTTCATCTGGAAATTCTTCTCTCACCTCCTCTTCTTTGTTTGTAATGTCTATATTGACCAAACGAGACAAATGATCCGCAACCAAATTTTCGGAACCTTTTTTATCCTGGATTTCCAAATCAAACTCTTGCAGTAAGAGAATCCAGCGAATTTGTCCTTGTTTGGAATCCGGTTTGGTTAGCAAATATTTTATCGCCGAGTGGTCAGTATAGACTACAACTTTTGACCCAATCAAGTAAGCTCTAAACTTTTCCAATGCATACACTATGGCTAGTAATTCTTTTTCAGTTGTTGCGTAATTGACTTGTGCTTCATTTAACACTTTACTAGCATAGTGGATAGCATGAAAAACTTTATCTCTTCTTTGACCCAACATCGCACCAACCGCATAATCGCTTGCGTCACACATAAGTTCAAAATCAAGTTTCCAGTTTGGTGCCACGATTATGGGTGCGGTGACCAACTTTTCTTTTAAATCAAGGAAAGCTTTGAGACACGACTCATCGAAAAGAAAATGCGTACCTTTGTTGAGCAAGTTGCTCAATGGCTTTGCTATCTTTGAAAAATCTTTGATGAATCTCCGATAGAAACCGACATGTCCGAGAAAGCTCCTTATTCCTTTTATATTTGTTGGGGGTGGTAGTTTCTCGATAACTTCCACCTTGGCTTTGTCAACCTCTAATCCTTCGGAGGAGATCTTGTGACCGAGTACAACACCTTCGGTGACCATGAAGTTGCATTTGTCCCAATTGATCACTAAGTTGGTCTCCACGCATCTTCCCAAAACCACATCAAGATGGTTTAAGAACAAATCAAAAGATGATCCATACACAGAGAAATCATCCATGAACACCTCAATGCATTCTTCTATCAAGTCCGAGAATATAGCTTGCATACACCGTTGAAATGTGGCCGGTGCATTACATAACCCAAAAGGCATTCTTCGGTAAGCAAAGATGCCAAAAGGACATGTAAAAGCCGTCTTCTCATGATCCGCTGGATTGACCGAAATTTGATTGTACCCCGAGTACCCGTCCAAGAAACAATAGAATTTTTTGCCGGCTAACCTCTCCAACATTTGGTCCATGAAAGGTAGTGGGAAATGATCTTTCCTTGTAGCTTGGTTCAACCTTCTATAATCAATACACATCCTCCACCCGGTCACCGTTCTTCTCGGAATCATATCATTTTTATCATTTTTGATAACCGTCATACCACCTTTCTTGGGAACTACTTGTACCGGACTCACCCATGCACTATCGGATATAGGATAAATCATTCCGGCTTCCAAGAGTTTGACAACTTCTTTCCGAACTACCTCTTTCGTCGATGGATTTAGACGCCTTTGAGGTTGTGCAACGGGTTTGAAATTCTCCTCCATCATGATCTTATGCATACAATAGGTTGGACTAATACCCTTCAAATCGGATAAAACCCATCCTATTGCACCTTCGTTCTTTTTCAGCACTTGAATCAATCTGTATTCCTCTTGTGTGGACAGGGTGTTGCTTATAATCACCGGTTTAGTACATTCATCTCCAAGGAACACATACTTTAAGTGTGAAGGAAGCATTTTCAACTCTAATTTTGGTTCTTCCGTTTTCTTCGTTGCATCCAAGTCCTCCTTTGTTTCTTCTTGATAAGTAAGCTCACCACAAGATTCTAAATCATGCAACATTGCTTCAATCTCTGTTTCCTCATTTTCGGTCAACATATTGTAGGCTCCGATAAGAGATCTTTCTAGAGAATTAGAAATATGAACATGGTTTGCAACTTCCACTACTTCTTCTTCGATTGCATCAATTCGGAAAGAATCATGTTTGTCATTTGGATGCTTCATAGCCTCAAAAAGATTAAAGGTCACCTCTTTGTCTTGAACTCTCACCTTCATTAGTCCATCATCTATGTCAATCATCATCCGGGCTGTTTTCATGAATGGTCTTCCAAGAATTAGAGGAACATCACGATCCTCATCCATCTCTACTATCAAGAAATCTACCGGAAACAAGAATTTATCCACTTTCACTAACATGTCTTGAGCAATTCCGTATGGTGAAGTGGTAGACTTGTCGGCTAGTTGTAACGTCATCCTTGTCGATTTGATCTCAACATTTCCCAATCTTTTCACAATGGAGAGGGGGATTAAATTTATGCTAGACCCCAAGTCAATCAAACCATTACCAATGTATGTGCTTCCAATGGTTACCGGTAAAACGACTCGGCCCGGATCAGATTCCTTCCTTGGGAGAGTCTTTTGAATGATGGCACTACAACGTGCATCAAGCAATATGGTTTCATCTTCCACGTGCCTCCTTTTCTTTGTAAGAATGTCCTTCATGAACTTTGCATACCGTGGCATTTGTTCTAATGCATCGGCAAATGGAATATTAATTTGAAGTTGCTTGAATATGTCCATGAACCGTGCATAATGCCTAGCATTGTCCTTCTTCGATTAAGCATGTGGATAAGGTAGATGTTGGGTTGGAATGACGCTCACAACTTTCTCTCCTTTCTTCTTCTTTCTTGGTTCAACATCCTTTTTCACCTCCAATTCAGGTTGCTCCTTTGCTGATAAATTCTGCTCTTTTTGCGGCGCGAAGGGGGATCGCGGCGCGAACTGTGAAATTCCTGCCTCTTTCTCCCTTCCACCAACCATGTCCTCTTTTTCCAGCGCTTCATCCCTATCATTTTCTATTGTAATTTCCTCACTTTTTTTACTCATCAACTCTCTACTGCTCCTTGTGACAATTGCTTTACAATGCTCCTTTGGATTGGTTTGAGTGTTAGCGGAAAATGACGATCCTGCGTTTTGTTCTGACAGTTGCTTCGCAAGTTGGCCTACTTGGTTTTCCATATTTTTAATTGCTGCTTCATTACTCTTCTGATTTGCCATGGAAGCTTGCATGAATTGTTGAAGAGTGTCCTCTAGCTTGGAACTTCCTCCTTGCGACTGCTGTCCTTGAGAATTTGGATGTTGATAAGGACTTTGCTGCTGAAAATTTTGATTGTTTAACCGTGATGGTTGATAGCCTTGATTGTTTCTTGGTTGGTAACCTTGATTTTTAGGAGGTTGTCTTTGATAGCCCTGATTTTGATTGTTCACATAACTCACTTCTTCTAGTGGAGGACAAAAACCAGTAGGGTGATCCCCTTGACATAATTCGCAACACGCTACTTGATGCCGAACTTGAGACCCTTGAATTTCTTTCATTTGCTGTGGAAGCTTGGCCATTTGTTGAGTGAGCAACTCCACTTGTTGAGAGAGTAGCTTGTTTTGAGAAAGAATGGCGTCATTGGTATTCAACTCAAGAACTCCCGGTTTACATTGTGAAGGGCTACGATCATGTTGACTTTGGCGATCATTGAGTGCCATCCGATCAATAATGACTTTAGCTTCTTCCGCATTCTTTGACATAAGCGAGCCACCCGCGGTAGCATCCAGAAGTGTCTTGTGAGTTGATTGGAGCCCGTTTAGAAAAATATGGATTTGAGTGAGCTCATTAAAACCATGACCCTTGCATTTTATCAACATTGACTTGAATCTTTCCCAAGCTTCATTTAGAGACTCGTTGCTTCCTTGAGTGAATACCGCAATAGCCGTTTTGGCTTCCATGAATCGGGATTGAGGGAAATATCTTTCTAAGAACTTTTCTTCTAACAAATTCCAATCCGTCATCACTCTCGATGCTTGATCAAGGTACCACTCCTTTGCCTTTCCCACTAAGGAATGTGGGAACATCCCTTTGAATAATGCCTCTTCACCCGTTTCATCAATTCCCGTAGAACCCACAATCTCATAGAATTTGATGAGATGGGTATACGGATCTTCATGGTCCATTCCGGTGAATGGATTTGCATAGAGAAGTTGGAGGATTCCGGTCTTCATCTTCGTATTTCTTCCTCCACGGGCAAATTGAGCATTTCTTCTTGGACTATTAGCGGACATTTCGGTACGATTGTCATCCGCCATGTTTCCGTCACAAGCCTCTACAACCACTTCTTCTATTGGAATAAGTGCGGAAGTAGATGCTTCTTCTCTCTGGTTCCTCTCTTCGGCTAGTTTCCTTCTTCTTCGTGTTTTGCTATTTAGCTTCCGAAGCGTTCTTTTCGGGATTGAATTGAAATTGCTCCTTGGTAGCTTTTCCTCGCATGCACTAGAATCTACAAAACTAACACACCAAGTGAAACAAAAGAGGGATAGTAATACAAGTAACAAAACTTTAAACAATGAATTATTGCAATGCTTGTAATATCGAACACCAATCCCCGGCAACGACGCCAATTTGTTGAAAAGTATATCTTCGGCAAATATTTTTATATCATATCCACAGAGATTGGTTGTTACTATCGCCGTTCTATAATCCAAATTGTTATAAGTTTGAAAAGTAACAAAGTTGTTTTGTTTGGAAAATTATCTTGTGAGTAAATGTCACTAAAAACAGTAAAATGGTTTTAATCAAATGTAAAAGCTTGGCAAGATTGGAGTTCACTATTCTAAATGCTTATGATTCCTTATGATAGCTATATAGATTTAAGATTATTGATTAAGTTCAAGTATCCTCTCAAAGTCATTTATGTCTAAATGGTATTGTGATAATCACTATATTGATCCTTAGACGATCTCTCCACCTAACTATCAATATAACAATCTTTAATGTTTGATACCAAAGAAGAGTAATGAATAAATCTATCTCTACAACTTATTCACTACTAGAAAATCTGTTTTATGTCAAGACTCAAATAATCTCTTTCAACAACTACTCAAATCTGGTTTTCAACTTAGGGCAAAAACAGTATTCAATACATCAACAATCTTTATCATATATAAAAATCAAATGGAATACATAAACAAATGAGAATAGCTACTACCTCCAATCTTGACAAAAGGGAGTTTAGCTCCTCATCATCATTGTTACAAAGCAGAATGTTAATGGAAGAAAAACTCTGGTTTTCTCTCTTACAAAAATATCTCAATCTATCAATGTGTGAATAATGAATAATGGAATACATCTCAATCTCTATTCTAAATTTCTAAAAAGGGTTGACATTTCCTCATTTGATCATTTCCCATCTAAGGCAGAAAAGCTCTCGCAAGGCAGACACCAAAATGGAAAAACTAGCTGGCCTTGACAACAACACTTTTGACTAAAATCAGCTTGCTGTATTCGCAGCCTTCGCGGAGCGAAGGAGGGTTTGTGGCGCGAACTGAAGCTACCTCAGCTTCCTTGCTTTGCAAGCTTCATCATAAGAGCCTTCCAACTTAAGCTTTCAAAATTGGGCCTCCAAATTGCATTCAACACCTCTTCCAAATTATGATGTTGCATTCCGAAAGTTCTTAATTCAAAATTTCTACAAAACTAACAAATATGTGAAATAACTATTCAAAACAAAATAAATTAAACCAAATTGCATTTATACAAAATAGTGAGAATAAAAGTGTGTAATTACATCAAAACATGGTAAAAGGGACCAATAAAATGATATAAAAAGTAGTACTAATTGGTCCCTAACAATCATCTTGAACGAGATTTGTATCATTTGTACCATAGGAAATTCACAAGCATAGAAGCATAATTCATAACACCTTTCTCCCCCTTTGACATTATCAAAAATAAGGGAAAGATGGGTGAAAGATAACTGTCATACCCCAATTTTGTCCGGGCATATTTAAATTTTTATAAAATTCGATTTAATTTTCAGTTTACATCGTATGTACAGCATAACATGCATTTTATCATTAATAACACCTGAAATATCAGTCTGGATAAATTTATCGAAAATACAGACAAATCGGTTGAATCTTTTCTCAGGAACATGTAAAATCTGCGGGTAAAAAGTTTCAGAATTAAAATTACCGACACCAGTATTATTAATCTACAGTTCATGTAGTTTAACCTGGTGTGCTCGTTATATTTTTCAGCGACTGTTTCGGTTGCATTTTGACCCGCCTGAGCCTTTTAACCGGTGCAAATTTATTTCAAAATTTAAAGAAACGATGTATTTTTTCAATAAGTATATTTTGTGCTGATTATTTTAGTGTGCCCGATTTAATTTTTCGAGCAAATTTATATCCGACTTTTATTTATAATCGATCATTTTTTTTAGGTTAATTATTCAACAAAAGTAATTAAAATTTATTCAAATCAAAATATTTATTAGAAATTTTTAATAGGAAATTTTAAATAATAGTAGTTGTTTTAAAAAATAAAATGAAATTAGCATTAGGATTCCTATTTTGTTACAGCTGGTATTCACACTTCCCACTCTGTCTTTTCTCTCTCACCTCATGTTTCCCTCACTCTACACACCACCTATCTACCCACCCCATCAATCTCTCCCAGCGAAAATAAAAATAGAAAAGAATAAGGTTTTGTCCGTCGGAGATTGTTATATTTTACTCTCTCTACTGACTTCACAAAGGGACCAAGAGACACTAACTTACTCTCTCTCTCAAAGAATAAAGAAAAGGATTAAAAATGGAAAAGAGAAGAAGCCTCTGGGTATTTCCCTGAGCGCCTCACCCTTAACCATCACCATTCCTCTTCTTCAAATACTCCATCGTCTTTCACCCTTTCACCACACTAACACCTCATTTTCGCTTCCGCCGAAACAACCTAGAATAACCGCCGTGAATCTCCACCACTACCACTACGTCGCCGCATCATCTCTCAACCACCGTCAATTTTGAACCATCCGCCGTCTTCCTCATATATTCCGGCGATAAATTCCAGACCTCACCGCCGTGTCAATAACCGAACTCCTTCACACTCAGGTGAATCCACCTCTGATCACCGACATCGCCGCCGCCACAGTTTGCTCTTCTAAATTCACCACAACCAACCGCGACGCAGATTCTCTCTTCCCCAACAGGAGAAACCAAGCAACAAACCTTCCAACTCCGCAGCGACAACAAACGACAGCAGTGACACCGCTTCGGTAAAAATATCAATTTCGTATGCTTGTGGTGTTGTGATTTTGAGATTAACTATGTTATTACATTAAATTTTTATTGATTTCTGTTGTGTCACAAACTGTTGCAAGTATTATAGAGTGTGGATGTTCTGAGATTGATTCCATTAGGTAGTGTTTTTTTGAATATGACTATGGCCTCATTGTTTTCTACTGGTTTCCTATTGTGTTCTAGTTTGTAAATTGTCTTACCAAGGTGTTGTTGTATCCAATTTTATAAGGCTTTTGTTATTATGATAATTTTAATTGCTACTTGTATTTGTCATGTCCAGTTGGTTTTCTGTTTGGAGAAGTGGCTCTTATGGGCAAGGCTTTTGTTTATTGTTATATCCAATATTTTTTAATGTTATTCTCTTTACGTTCCGCTAATCGCATCATGTTGATTTCATAGACATATTAAACTTCATATTGAGTTGTATTGAAGCAGTTTGGTATTGATTGCAATGAATTTGTTACATGTTTAATGCTATCATTTTCTTGCTGCGGGATTAAAGTGGTTTAGCGTTACAGTAACAGTTTGTGTTGTGTTTTCCTTGATATTACGTTGTTGGTTATAGCCACTGTTTTGATTTAGATTTGGTTGCATTAATCTATATTGATTGTTGGTATTAGAATGTCGTAATGTTCTTTTCCGGGGTATTTTCGATGTGATCGTGTTGTTGTTGTGTGCTTAAGTTGTCGCGTTTAAAATTGAATATCATTCGTAGCTTCGACGTGTAAATGTTTCGGTTATATTTCTGTTTCAATTGCATATTTACATCCTTTCCAATTGGGTTATACCGTTTTGGTATTCGATATTATAATGTTGAAAATACTGTTATAAACAGGAACTTGTATCATATTCTGGTTCTGTTCTAGCTGTTAAATCATGCTTATAGCTCTAATATTTGTTTCGGTTTCAATATGGTTGCATTACATGTCGGCTTTATTGCATAAATCTCAATGCCGAATTTCTTCGACCGACCATTCACGACAACAACCTTCGACATCGTGGTAACAACATGATTTATTTTTTGTATTATACTACTTTGTGTATGTCTTTTATTCGATTCCGCGGCGGTGTTTGTATGTCTTGTTGTTGTAGATTCGATCCCGTGAAATGTTTTGTTAATGGAGGATATATACTTTTGTTTATGAATTTGATTGGTGAAGGATGACGAAGCTCTCTTTTATTTCCGGATTTTTTCTCTTGGATCTGTTAGAGATTTGTCTTTTGATAGTGAGTTTTAAACTTTTTTGCATAATGGATACTGATATGATAGTGTGAGTTTTTATGTTTAAATTTTCTGCATAATGGATACTGATATGACAGTGAATTTTGTGTACTGGTGTAAATTTGTGTTTATATTACTTTTATCATAATACTGATAGTGTGGATGTGTATGATGATGCATACTGTAGCAGTAATAGCACTGTAGCATTAATAGTATGGTGATGGAAAATACATGATTAAATTGTCACATTTTTTTTTTCTTTCTTAAATACTATTTTCATTTCACTAAGCAATTTTTGCTTCGTAAATAATAATTAACAGTTAGAAATCATTAAGTTTTTTCTAAGATAAGTTTTTATCATCCATTTATTTGTTGGGTGATTTTCTATAGGTTTAAGTAATGGGTTAATTTAATCTAATAAATCCTGTTTTATTTCTTATTGACTTAGATTTTGGCCTATCAATAATTATCTTGTATCTCTTTTTGTGATGTCTTTGAACTTAAGGGTTTTATGTCAAAAGAACATTTTAGTTATTTTTTGAAATCAAAACTGTTCTTAAATAAATCGAATTTTAATCCATCGATTCAACATTTATATATATATATTGTTGCAATGTTGGATTTTCTTTTGATATATCAATACGGTTTCACCGCGCTTTGGTCCATTACGTACGACACGTCACCATTGTCGCTAATGACAAACTAACTTTGGGCACATTGTTTGTTAATTCGTTTCAATTATTTTTAAACCAATTTTGTTCTAAGTATATATATTAGTTAATTAAAATTCATTTAAATTAGTTATTTTTAATAATTAATTTTAATTACCTTGAATATTTGATTTAATCAAATAATTTTGATGATTAATTTTGATTATATTAATTAAGTGATTTAACCAAATTTTAATCAATTAACTTTGGTAATTAAAAATTGACCGGTTTCTATCATTTTCCAATACAAATTCAATTTCATTCCATTTCCTCATTAATTCAAAACCATGATAAAATCATTCAAAATCACACAACTCTTGATTCAATATCAAGACCATTTCCACACCGTTGTAAGTCGACCGCTTGTAAAAGCATCGCCATCAACCTCACATGGCTTACTCTTGGACCTTCTTACAATGAGACCTATTAGGTTTTAATTAATCGATTAGATGGATTATTCACTAAATAAATTCAATTCATTCACAAAAATGCAAATTTTAAAACCTCGATCCGACATCGAATATTCTTTATAAAAGTTAAATTAAAATACTTAATCACATCTAAACAACACTTCATTTGCAAGTGAAAAGGGGGATGGTTTTGAGTTTTCAACTCCTCTCCTCGATTATTTGAATACAAGTTTTCTTACTCGGTTAGTCAAATGGTCGTCATTTCTAATTCGTTTAAGTACAAACAAATCAGATCTTTTTATAATAACAAAATGAAAAGGGAGATAACTTTGAGTCTTCAACTTCTCTCCTCAATTGTTTGAATACGAGTTCTCTTACTCGGTCAGTCGAACAATTGTCATTTTTTACAAACATACAACTTAATCAAATCATTTTCATAACAAACTGTACGAAAAGGAAGATGGTTTTGAGCCTTCAACCCCTCTTCTCAAATGCTTGGATATGAGTTATCTTACTCAGCTATTCAAGTATTTGTCGTTCATTCTAAAATACATCGATCATACATAAACCTATTTTCATAATCACTCAGATGAAAAAGAAAGTGGTCTAGAGTCTTCTATTCCCTTTTCCGATTATTAGGATACGAGTTATCTTACTCGATTATCCGAGTAATCGTCATCCATCCAAAAACACTTTAATTATTATCAAACCCTTTCTATAATTAAGGATGAAAAAGAAAGCGGTCTAGAATCTTCTATTCCCTTTCCCGATTATTAGGACACGAGTTGTCTTACTCGATTATCCGAGTATTCGTTATCCATTCAAAAACACTTTAATTATTATCAAATCCTTTCTATAATTAAGGATGAAAAAGAAAGCGGTCTAGAGTCTTCTATTCCCTTTCCCGACTGTTAGGATACGAGTTATCTTACTCGACTATCCGAGTAATCGTCATCCAACCAAAAAACATATCAACCAATCAAAAACACCTAACATATTGATCCAACTTGTCACCCCCGCGTGACCAAAACTCTTTTCAGAAAGAACACTGTTAATCATTTCTAATGCGCACAACAAACCAATGCTTAAGCCTCCGCCGAGAGTAGACAAGCCAGCGTTTAGCCTTTAGAACGCGATCTAAACAGTTGTTCACTAAAAGACACTAACCAACCGTAGTTCCCCGAACTACGAATGCTCTGATTTCCTTATTATACCATAAGGATACGTAGGCAGGAGATTGCTATATCTTCGCGAGCACACTAATAAAAAACCTCCCCTTTTCCTTTCTGAGGTTCTCATCCATTTCTATTTTTTAATATCTTATAACCCAAAGATAACAAGCAAACATAAATTAACACACGAAACGTACATTAGAACTAAAAGGTTCCCATTGAGTATAACGGACGTAATGGGTGCTAATACCTTCCCCTTACGTAATCCACTCCCGAACCCGAATATGGTTGCGACGACCATTATTCCATTTCCTTAAGATTTTATCGATATTTTCCTATCCCTTTATTGGGATAAATAAAGTTCAGTGGCGACTCTGTTCGAACATAATTTTTTCCGCGACCATCGCGAGGAATCGTATTTTTCGAGATGCGACAATAACCACATGACGATTATAAAATAGAATATATAGCATAACTAGTACAAGAAAAACAACCTCATGCATTCCAAAATTGAAATCATAAACAATACAAACAAACAAAGTTGTGGTACCAAGTACCTTACACCAAAATAGTTCAAATATTAGACATAATTAAAACATAATGAAACCAAATATGCAATTAGAAACCTATAACAAGAATAATACAAACAAATAGAAAAAGACTAAGGTTGGTTCATGTTATTGTTGGCGTTGTTGTAGTTGTTGCCTTGGTAAGGAAATTGTTGTTGAATGGGCCTAAATATAGGAGCGGGAGCAGCCGGGTTATTTGGATCATATGGAGGGATATTGAGATGTGAGTAGAGATAAGAGAAGTGTTGATTCATGTCGGTTTGAAGAAGGTTTATGCGGTGGTGGTGGCTTCATGATTTAGTGCAATTTGATTATTTGCCTAAATCCATTGGTCATTGATGGATGTGTTAAGGTTGGAAAATTGAGATGTCATGAAGTTAAAGAGGTATTGATTACTTAAACCACTTGGAGGAAGAACATTTGGAGGAGGCACATCTTCACCACCATTTCCTTCTTGAGGAATCTCTTCATTTTCTTCATTATTGCCACCAATAAACATAACGGACTTAGTTTCCGGATTATACCGATAGCCCATCCACTTGTCCACATTCTTGATAGAGATTTTGTGACTTCTTGTATCCATAAGAAAAACTCAACATCACTAAAGTCAACATTAAAATACTCCATAATACGAGTGATGAACCAAGCATAAGGAAGAGACTTAAGCTTGTTGGTGTGAGTCATCAAATGGTGAAGAATGAGACGTGACAAATTAAGCGAAATATCATTCTTGTAAGACCCCAATTTTTTCCCTAAGATCCCTCATGGCATCATAATTTTGCATCTTGCATAGCCTCAAGGATCATTAGCATCTTGGTTCCCTTTTCCTTTGGGGGAGACTCCTTACGAGTAGTTTGAAATCACCAAGCATGCTTGAATTGTATATCATTTCTTTTCTCATTTTTTTTACTAACCAAAAGCACAAAAATATGTCACTAACATCTTGTATTTGTAGCTTGAGCAATCACTAAGTCAAAAGCTTCAAGAAGATCATTGGTACAAAGACATTGTCAAGAAGAGATGAAAACAAGCATGGTAATGGTTCCCAAAGCTCTCATACATCAAATATGCCTCCCTAGTACCTCAATTCATCATTTTGATCAAGCAAGTCACAGGGTTTGAGATCTTGTTCTTTAGAGAAACCCTAATTCATCTATGCACCACAATGCCTTGCTCATGAAGCAACCTCAGCCCATGGTCAAATATAATCAAGGGAAGTTATTTAACTCTTCATTTCATGCATATTTGAACTTATTTGAGTGTCCTCAATCATCAATTAATCAAGATATGGGTTGTGGACTTGAGAAGTTGATCAGTCAATTCATCTGACTATTTTGAAATGCACTGAGACCTAACGTTTTATGTGTTAATCAAATGGAGATGGTTCCAAAAGAAACAATGTTCTTAAGAACAATATGAACAACTTTCATGTTCATCAAAAATTTATTTGAAGCTTGGAAGGCCATCTTCCATTCCAATACATTACAGGTCATTTTGATTGAAACCC
Organism: Lathyrus oleraceus; assembly: GCF_024323335.1. Lineage (NCBI taxonomy): Eukaryota > Viridiplantae > Streptophyta > Magnoliopsida > Fabales > Fabaceae > Lathyrus > Lathyrus oleraceus. The sequence continues at coordinate 107,127,325 of NC_066583.1, forward strand.
TAATTTTGGGTCAACTTCCCAAGGACATAACTCATTCATTTTTTTATGATTTTAAGGTGGGGTCAAATGCATTTGAAAGCTTAAGATGTCTACTTAAATTGTTATGTTGAACAAAATTTCAAATTCTCAAAGGAAATACATGTGATAATGCAAGACATTAAAGATCATTTTTGACCAAATGCATTAAAAGTCAAAAAAGTCCAACTTCAAGTGCCCATAACTCTTTCATCAAAAATCCAAAGGATGCAAAATTTAAGTCCATTTTGGTTGTTTTGGGAAGATATATAACTTTGATGTTGGAGGTGTTTCCATTTGAGGCTTGCATCATCAAAACAGAAGGGCTTGAAAGTTGGCCAATTTTAGAAACCTTGCCTTGACATGTCATGCACCTTACACTTTAAACTCAACTTTCATAAATTTTCACACTTCAAATGAGTTTTTGTCCAACATAACATTTGTTCCTTATACAAAGACCTTTCCAACCATTACCCCTATGAATATGTTTGGATTTTCTAAATGGCACTTTCGAAGAGATGATTGTTTAGGTACAAATGAGGAATTCACTTGAAATCTTGGTGCATAAGCAATTGCCTTGCAAAGTCACACGTCCAATTCCATTTAGCTGATGCTCAAAGTTCATTTGGCATTGTTTTTGGGCCTTGTGCATGATCATGCAAGCCCATGCAATGAAGCTTCACATGCCATGCACACAGATTGATCACAAGCTTCTTGCCACTTCCTCTATAAATAGAGACCTCATTCCATTCATTTCACACGCCTAATTCAACCTGAAATGCTGCAGAATTCTTTCCATAGCCATCACTAAAGAAGCAATTGCATTTCCTTCAAATTTTTCAGATCCAAAATTCAACTTCATCTGGTTGAATTCTTGGATCTTAAGCTTCTAAACCTTCACCATTCATCTCAATGGTCTTCTGTTTTAGCAAAGCAAGCAAGGCATCGTGCTCAAATTACCAGAACTCAAGCTTACATTCCAACTGGTATTTTCTTCGGTTCTCATCATCCATGCACCTTTTTGCTTGGATCTAATGTTTTCTGAAGTCCTCACTCGAGAGGCAAGCTAGTGGTAGCTTCAATTTACCTTTTCCTTGATCTGCATCTTGCATACCTGAATCTTCCACCTCAGATTTCTCCATTCATAGGAATCTTGAGTGTGATTCAAGGTTACAGGAGTGATGTACATCACCCCAGCTTCATTTTGGTATAAGGATCGTGTACTTTGGTGGCCTTTTGAATTTCTGCAATTTGGCCGGAAAATCCAAGCTCACCGGAGAAGACGGTGGCTCCGATGGCTTCATCATCTCCAGATCCATTCCTGGCCATTGGATGTGATTCCCAGATTCAATCAGGACCCTTGCTTGTTATGACTTTTATTTCTTTCCCATGTGATTGCATTGACTTTGGTGTTCCATGAGCGCGCGCCTCTGGATTCTTGGATCTGCCAGCTCAATTAATGAGCTCAGATCCAAGGGCTCTCGTTTTTTCCAATTTTTATTTTCTGTTTTAATTCCATTTTATTTTCTTAAATTCCATTTTATTTCAAAAAATAATATCTCTTTCATTTTTAATCCAAAAATTATGGGACCAATTGCATTATTTCCCAAATAAATTATAGTTTCTATTTCTGATTTTTAATAATTTTTATTTTTTCATTTGATTTTTTTTGTGAATTTTATCTTTTCTGGTTATTTTTAATTCATTTTAAATAGTTTTTGATATTCAAAAAATACAAAAATATTTTCCTAACCTATTTGAATGATGATGGATCTATGAAAAATATTCTCATCAATTTTTAAATTGATTTGAGATTTATTTGAGATTTTAATTCAATTAGGTTATTTTTATTCATTTAAAATAGTTTCTGACTTTTAAAAATGCTGAAATTTTTTGTCAAACTTTGTTTGACCTTGTTGAACTTAGGATAAATTACTTGGACCTTTCAAGGTTGATTTGAAGTAATTTTGAAGTTTGACCTTTTCTTTTATTTTTAATTCAAGTTTATAATAAATATTAAAAAAATGCCAAAAATAGTTTATTCATTTATTGACTCCCAATCTTCATCTCACTTTTGTTTTTGATTGTTTGACCTTGACTTTCAATGTTATTGGTCAACATATGAGGATTGGTACATTGTATTTCATTTAATGCATTTTAATTTTGCCATTTCCATTTCTCTTCTCTATCTTCTTCTTATTCATCTTCTTCTTCTTTCCTTTTGATCAATGAGTTGAAGGTTGATAAGTTAGCATTGATTAGGGAGATTTAACCTTCCTTGATTCAAATCTAATTCATCTTGATCAATTGATCAAGTGAATGGCTTTGCATTAAGGATATGTTGTCTTCTAAATCATGCAAAAGGCTTAAACCAATACAAGATCATTTCTCTTCTTCTTTTTGGCATGGCAAGTTGTTGGGACTTGGTTCACTAATCAAGACTCCTAACTTGTGTTTCTTGCCTACATTATTATTGACCGGCCTCAGATAGTTGTGACTTCTACATAAGTCCAATTACGATTGCTTAACATAGCGCTAAATTTGCCTTATGGCACACTAACTACTAACACTAACTATTGACAATTAACATTTACTTTATGCAATTTACTATTCTTGCATATATTATCCATTTGCTTTTCTCTTTGCTCATTTGAGCACATGTTTATGTTAATGCCATTTGCCTTTTGCTCACTTGAGCACATAATTGTTTATATATTATTGTGCTTGTGTTTTTGTTTTGATTGTTGTGGACCAAATGCAAAGAAATGGACTTAGTTTCTAGGAATTTCCCTATGCAAAGAAATGGAGAATTGGACTTAGATTCTAGGACCTCCCTTGTGCAAAAATTGGAATAAAAGGATCTTAATGATGAAGATGGATTAGAAGGGCCAAATCTCTAAACTCACTCTTGTCCATTCTTGTTTTACTTTATGGAACTTTTGATGTGTGTGCTTTTGTGCTAGGGATGCTATGATCTCAATTAAAGGACCATTACCATGTTCATCCAAAGTGAAGGATACAAGACACATTGAGGATCTCTTATGAGACTTGTTTGATTGCTTATTGCTTTTGTGCTTGCTTATTCCACCGCACTCCATTGTGGTTTTGATTCTTCATCCCTTCTCTTTTTGCTTTACTTAGGACTTAGCCATTCTTCTTCTTCTCTCCACTTTAACCCAAGCCAAAACCTTTTGTGCAAACATTTAACATTTGTTTTCAACATTAGAAACCTGGGCCTTATGCTTTTGATTTTCAAACTTTCTTTTCATAACACTTATTGTGAATTGAACCTTTAAGTCAACGTTGACCATTTTTTTGTATATACTTCTAATTGGTAACTATAACCCATTCAAATTTCTTTTTGTGGTTCCAATGGCCACTTCTTAATCAAAATTTTCCATAACCTTTAGCTATTAGGTTTGAGTTACCCTTGTGGTAGATGTAATACTCACCTATATCCTTAGTGATGGACAATGAGTCTTCCATGCTTATTATAGGGTTAACCCCTCACTAGCATGTTGAAGCTATCCTCACATGGTGGATTTGTGGTTTGGTTGAGTTTTCTCCCTTGGATAACAAAAGACCTTAAGGCTTTTGGACCAATCAATTCACCAACTCATTTTGAAATTTTTACCCCGAACTACGAGGTTTTGATCCTATCCTTTTTATAAGATGGTACGTAGGCAATGGGTTTATCCATCCAAACACAAAATGTAAATAACTTGTATATTCTCTTCTCATCTCTTCAATCATGTTTGCACAAACAAAATTTTTCACAAAAGTAACAACCTTTGCAACAAGTATGAAAAGGGCTCCCTAGGAGTACCTAGGATGTTTTGGGTGCCTAACACCATCCCATTGCATAACCAACCCCCTTACCCAGATCTCTGTTTCTTTTACTAGTTTTTGTTAAAACTATTAGGTTTTTGTCCGCTTTCTAACCATTCCTTTGGATAAATAGAAGTGCGGTGGCGACTCGACTTGTATGATTTACCTTGGATTTAGTCAATATCTCTAATGGTAACGAATACCCCGCTACAATTCTTAATATCATACAATGCTTGCGTCTCCATATCGCTAACAGAACAATGATTTGAATTTCTAGGAAATATAACATAAGCCAAGAAATAATGAATCAACCTATCATTGATGAAAAAATTTCCAGCACTCAAAAACTCTTTTGGTGGTTCTTCCCCACCATGAGATTCAACCCTTTTTACATGATATTCGCCTTCCGATATCCTACTTGAGCCAAAATAAAATTCTCTTTTATTATAATCATTCCATACTTCATTCTCCGAATCATATAACATGTGACCACCCGAGGGAATGTCCAAAATTTGACTAAGTCTCTTAGGGGTCAAGGTAATCTTTTTCCCTTTAACAAGCGAAACAAATTTTCCATTCTCAATGCACGTGTTGCAATAAAAAATTCTCACTAAATCTGGATAATAAGGTCCAGAAGAAGTTATGAGAGCCCTGAAACCTAGAGAAGTTAATTTATCTTGAAAATTAAAGCATTCTTCAGGAAAGGAAGAGAGATCACCGAATTTTGGAGTTTGAACAATCTTCTTTTGATAAAACTTTTGATACCTCTCCAATTCCTTTGAGGTGTGATCTTTGAAGAAATGTTGAACATCCATGGATGATGATGAAGCTTTTTCTTTCTCTTTTCCAGCAGTTCCAGCTTTCCTCTTAAGTTTTGATGCCATGAGTAAAGATTAGGAGATGATGGAGATAAGCTTTAATGAAGGTTTTGGGTGATTTGGAGAAGATGAAATTTTTGAGGTGAGAGCACCAAGGGGATAGATTCTGGATGCTAGGTTAAAGTGAGGTTTTGTGAGGAAAAATTGGCTTTTAAATGGGAGAGAGAAGGGATGTGATTCGACCAACCAAAGTAGAAGAAAAGAAAAATATTTGAACACGCGGGGGTAAATTGATTACCATATGACCAGAAAGCACAAAAAGTGAAAAGTTTTAGGGGTAAATCGATTTACATCATGGGTAAATCGATTTACCTAGTTCAACATATGCCAAACACGAAAAAGCAATGCTATTGTTTTATGGGTAAATCGATTTACAGCATGGGTAAATTGATTAACTCAGTGCCAAATATGCCAAATACAAAAAAACCAGTGCTACTGTTTTATGTGTAAATCGATTTACATCATGAGTAAATCGACTTACTCAGTGAAAAAAGTTTTAAAACACATATTTTTCACAAAGATTCATGCAAGAGACACCCAATGAATCATGTAAAAGAAAGAAGTAGAAGTGGAGATCCATAAATTAAATTGCAAATGTAAATAGATGAGTTGGAAATGTATGTGCACCTTTGATTATTGGTATATTTTTGCCAAATCATATGTCACACTCATCTAGAATCCAAAGTTCCCTTCGAATTTTGTAAAATGGTTCTCACGCCAAAGGTTTTGTGAAGACACTACGCCAAACAAGACCTTAGACAGCGCTTTTTTTAGCCTTAGACAGCGCTTTAAAGCGCTGTCTAAACCTCCGCTGCTAAAGGTTTAGACAGCGCTTTTTGAAATCTTAAAAGCGCTGTCTAAGCCCCCCCCTTAGACAGCGCTTTGGCCAAAAGCGCTTTCTAAGACCCTTCTATTTTAGTTTTTTAGGTATACCTTAGACAGCGCTTTTGGCAAAAGCGCTGTCTAAGGTATACCTAAAAAAATTAAAATAGGGGGGCTTAGACAGCGCTTTTTGAAAAGCGCTGTCTAAGCCCCCCCTATTTTAATTTTTTTAGGTATACCTTAGACAGCGCTTTAGGCAAAAGCGCTGTCTAAGGGGGGGGCTTAGACAGCGCTTTTCATAAAGCGCTGTCTAAGCCCCCCCCCTTAGACAGCGCTTTTGCCTAAAGCGCTTTCTAAGCCCCCCCTTAGACAGCGCTTTTTCCAAAAGCGCTGTCTAATGTATACGAAAATTTTTGTAGCTTTTGTTTTAAACCACATTTTTTCCAGGTTTATAAACCAGAATTTCTACCTGTTTTCAACCAGTTTTTGACAGACAGAATCACATTTTATACATGCCATTTTGGCCTTTTTTCTACCAATTTTTGGCTAACAAATATATATATACCAATTCAAACCAATTTTGCCTTAAATGTATCAAAATATATACAAATTTATGTACACATTTACAAGTCATTACCTATACTCGAAATTTATGTACACATTTACAAGTCATTACATATATTACAAATATACTACAAAATTACACAAATTTATGAAAAAACTTTGAGCTCTATCATGAATTGACACCACTCCTCTTTGATTTCGTCCACTTGATCCTTTGTATAAAATGCACACTTGAATTCCTCAAAGTACTACATATGAAGCAAAAAATATTTTGAATTAATTCCAACTATTTAATTATATGAGATATGTGTAAATATAAAATTAACTCATAAGTTAGTAATACATACATCGGTGGGAATCACTAATCGGCCCAAAGCAAGAGTATCCCGCATAAACCTCAACACGAAATACCCGCAATCTATTTGATTACGTTGTTGAGGACACTACATGAAAAAAAATATGGATTATAAATCCTAAGTTTTATCAAGTGTCATCACTAATATAATAAAAAATGTGGTAATTAAAAATATACCGCCACTTTAATCCATGTAATGCGGTTGGCGCCCCTCCTTGAGGTTTGGATATCTCGTTGGGCCCGAAAAGCTTGTAGGATGCTAATAAAATAAAAATGAAGCAATTAGAACAATTAACATAAACTAAGAAAAATTTTGAACATTCTCACTTACGTGTCAATTAGGCGCTTCATATCCGGGTATGTTGTCCAATCATTTCCTAACGAGTCAAGATAATACACAATTTCTCGGATAGGATTGATTGCGAGCAACAACCAATGTCCACTGTAATGATTAGGCAAATGTTAGATGGTAACTTGGAAAATAATTATAATATATGAATTTAGAATGAAATGCTAACCCGGTATTAAACGGTATAAAAAACAACTTCTCCGCATTTTTATTGTCATTGAGGATCCGAAGAACGTACTCCGTCACGGAATCCGGGTTATTTAAGATTGCACCTAAGTTGATGCTCGCTGGTGCTAAGAATCCGAATGACTGGTCCAAATCATTGGGGCGCATCATTTTGTCATACAAAAACCTAATATAAAAACATCATTAACACCTCTTTTGAAACATAAAGTAAACCGGATTAACATAAAGTAAACCGAATTAATAAAACAAAGTAGACCGGATTTACCTAATATATGTATTGACAACGTTGACGCCGATTTCTTCATGACCAAAAACTTGCATGAAGTCTTCATTACCAATCATTTGGTCGTGAGCAAAGCCGAAAATCCCTTCCTCCATATGTATAGTCCGAACACCTCCGGTCGGTATATCGGTCATCTCTATAAATGTCCTGAGGCACGACCTATACTTGGTGGTAGGTTTTTTCCTAGCTACGGTCTTCTTAGCACCAGAACTTTTTACCCGTGCGGAGGCGTTCTTAACCTCCTTTATTTGTTGTGCGGAGGCATTGCTAACCTCATTTTCTTGAACCTACATGTCATATAAATAGTTAGATCAAATTAAGAATGTAACAACTTCCATGAATATATGTCATATAATTGTATATTACCTCTTTTCTTGATTTGGATTTTGTGGGAGTCTATTTAACATAATCAAGGAAAATATGTAAGTAAAATTTTAAGCATAAATTTTAAACTTTGAATATACACATTAAAGTTAACATAAGTAATAAGCATACCTCATATCCTACGCATATGAGGTTTGTCGGCCATGCAACAAACGAACCTACTGCTTCGTGCACCGTTGTTGCATCCGAATCATCGCTAGGATATGGTAATAATGCATTCGGGTCAACTGCAATATCAACTGATACCTTCAAACATCCAGCAGGGAGCTCTCTAGTGTGGAGTAATACTCCGCTAACGTTATGCACTTTTCCCTTGCCAACCATCCGATAGTGTGGTGACGACAAATACAGCTGACAATGGGAAATGCCCTAAAACCAATAATAACAAGAAATCGTTAATGTGTATATATGTCAAATACATAATTTAAGCAGACAGTTCAATTTAAGACAATTATATGTAATTACCTCTGGAATGTTCGGCTGAAAGGTACAGTTGATACTGTTTTTGTCCGAAGCATCTCTGTATACCGTTGAGGCGCTAGCCTCTCTTTCTCTCCTCAGTGCATCAAGCTCAGCTTGCATGGCTTCCAATCTTGCATGAAGCTCCCGATTACTAGGAGCCTTTCCTTTTCTAACACTGAGGGAGGTCGGAGTGACTCCAAATCCCTTACCCCTCACCCGACCAGAATACTCAGGGACATCTAATGCCCGACTAAGTATGTTCTTAGTATCATCGGGAGATAGAGTCTGAGATAGCTCCTCCTGAAAAATCAGATGAATACCGTATACTTGTCAAATATTTGTGTATAAAAATGTTATTCAATTAATGAAAAAATGTTATACTTACACATTTCTGGTATACGTTTAAAACGTCTTCTTGAGGAACTCCGGATTTGCCCACACGGGCTTCCTTCCACAAAACATGTGCAGGAAGAGATGTTTCTGAACTTTCCTCCTTCTGCAGCTACACATTAAGTCATACAATTTGATCAGATAAAACTAATATATGATGAACAAATTTGTTTTCGCAATTTATAAATACTTACCATGGATTGTTCTAAGCGTCCATATCCGACACGTCCTTTTCGGTACGGATATGCGGGACTCGATGCTCTTTCCCGATTCGTAGCACTTATTCTTTGAAAAGTCGGGTCTTGTCTTTTGGATTTGAAAGCTTCCCATTCTTCAGCCGATATCAAACTTTCATATTTTCTAGGAAGCTCCGCATCCACAAAATTACCATCCGCATCCTTAAGGAACTTGGATGATAAAAATGTCCGAAACCCTCTAAGAAGCTTTCCGGCCAATTTCATGCAAAACCCTCTTCTTTCTTCTTCGATGTTAAAACATCGCTAAGAAAAACATACAGATTGATAGTTAGTATCGGTAATTGAAAAAAATATAATTGATACGGTATAATTAAGGGCCAAATGATTGTACCTTTATCTCACTCCAAATTTTTTCTTTGGACTCTTTCAACTCTTTATTTCTCCAATCATCACACGTAATGGGAATTTCATTCCTTACTAGTGCACCGATGAAACTAGTTAAGGTATGCCCATTAGGTTCTATAAGTTGTCCCTGGTTGTTCCAAGAGACATCTAGTATGATGCCTCGAGATCTTCCTTGGACCACCCTTCGCATTACTGTGATGCCTCTTCGGATTTCTTCTTCCGCGGATACTTTACTAACTTCCTCATGTTGGTCATCAGCCATGTCTAACCTGTAATAAACCAAGGAAACCATCAAATATCAAATATAACTTATAATCAAAACAATTGAAAACAAAAAAATAAAGAAATCATGCATTACCAGATATAACTTATAATCAAAGCAATTGAATACAAAAATATAATGAAATCATGCATTACCACATATAACTTATAATCAAAACAAATGAAAAAAAAACATAAAGAAACCATGGATAATTTACCTAAGTCACTAACATCTCTTTCTTTTCTTTGTTGGAATATTAATCACTTGTTTCTTAGCAATGCGTACGGATGAATTGATCCAAATTCCCTCATTATGATCGTTTCTTATATATGACTCATCCGGTATAAGATCCTCAACTTCATCATTTCTATTCAACTCATTCCGTCTAATGCATGACTCATTCTCAACATCAATATCACATTGATCGACACCGCTATCATCAGTCACTTTGTTAGAGAAAAGCACTATAGACCATTTTGTACTCTTCGGGTCATTCACATAGAACACTTGTTTAGCTTGAGATGCTAGAATAAAAGGTTCATCTTTGTACCCCACCCTAGTAAAATCAACTTGCAAAAATCCAGACTTATCCATTCGTATGCCACTACTACTCACCCACTTGCAACCAAAGATGGGAATCTGAAACTTCTCGTAATCAAACACCCAAATATGCTCAATAACTCCAAAATATGACAAATTTGCATATTTGGGGTTTAAGTCCTTCATACTTGATATATGCATTGCTTCAGCTAGCACGGTGACACCACTATTTTGCATAGTACTCTTATCATCTTGTTCTTTGGTATAAAATGTGTATCCATTAATTGAATATGCGCTATGAGAAAACACATGCAAACTTGGACCATACGCCAAACATCTCAACCTTTCTGTTACCGAAGAAGGATCTGAAGAGCGCTTCAAATAAATATGATCCTTCAACCATTGTATGAAACTTTGATTGTGCTCTATAACTATCCAATTTTCATTTCTGTTCGGATTTAACCTTCGGAGTACATCCTTGTGCATTTCAACATATGGCTCAACCTCATTATTATTGTGCAGAACATACAAATGAACTTGATCCCGTTCATCCCTTGATATTGTCACAATTTTATTCCCAATTAATTTTTTACCTTCCATTTTGTCGAAAATCTGAGCTCTGGGGAGTCCAATCGATTGAACGTTAGACAAATATTCAGTACAAAACTCAACAGCTTCTTCAACAATGTATCGTTCAACAATACAACCCTCTGGTCGACTTCGGGATTTCACGTACCCTTTTAATATTTTCATGTACCGTTCAGCAGGGTACATCCATCTCATATATGCGGGTCCACACAACTGTGTCTCTTTCACAAGATGAACAACTAAATGAACCATTATGTCAAAAAAAGACGGAGGAAAATACATTTCAAGCTCACACAAGGTAATTACAATCTCTTTTTGTAGTGTTGGTAAGATCTCGGGATCGATCACCTTACTACAAATTGACCTAAAGAAAAAACACAATTTAGTTATGGCACTTCTTACTTTTTCTGGCAAAATAGAACGTATACCTATCGGTAGAAAATGTTCCATTATAACATGGCAATCATGTGTCTTCAAATTCTTCAACTTGAGGTCTTTCATAGAAACAAGTCTTCTGATATCAGATGAGTATCCTTCTGGAACCTTAACTTCACTCAGAGACTTACACAAAATTTTTTTCTCCTTTCTAGATAAAGTAAAAGCAGCAGGTGGTAGATATGTTCGTCTTCCTTTCTTCACGGGTGCTAATTCAGTTCTCATTCCCATTTTTAACATGTCCTCCCTTGCTTTAAGGCCATCCTTAGACTTGCCTTTTATATTGAGTAATGTACCGATAACACTTTCAAATACGTTTTTTTCAATATGCATAACATCGAGAAAATGTCTCACGTACAAAGACTTCCAATATGGCAATTCAAAAAATATCGACCTTTTCTTCCACCCACCTTTCACAATCTTATGTGCAAAAGGCTTGCCAAACTCAGTACGCACATCTTTCACCTTTTCAAAAACTTGTTCACCTGACAATGCGGGTGGAGCTCTACGATGTTCGGTGTCTCCATTGAATGCTTTTCTCCACCCACGGTAGTGATGTTTAGAATGTAAGAATCTACGATGACCGAGAAACACATTCTTCTGGCAAAGTTCCAATCGAATCGTATCGGTTCCGTCTTCACAAACAGGACACGCACGTTGACCTTTAATGCTATACCCAGATAGATTCCCGTATGCTGGAAAATCATTAATTGTGCCAAACAACATCACCCTCAAATTGAAACTTTCTTTCCTATATCCATCATAAACCTCCACACCGTTCTCCCACAAAATCTTTAAATCTTCGATCAGAGGTGTCAAGTATACGTCAATGTCATTCCCTGGTTGTTTAGGCCCAGAGATTAACATAGATAACATCATGTACTTACGCTTCATACATAGCCACGGAGGTAGGTTATAAATCATAAGAATCACAGGCCATGTGGTATGTGAGATACTTTGAAGACCATGTGGGTTCATTCCATCAGTAGATAATGCCAATCGAAGGTTTCTTGCTTCTGATCCAAACTCAGGATAATCATTATCAATCTTCGACCACTGTGGTGAATCAGCCGGATGCCGATACATTCCATCAATAATTCTTTCATCTGCATGCCAAGTAAGATGTCTTGCATCGGTTTCACTACGAAACATGCGCCTAAATCTCGGAATTATCGGAAAATACCATAAGACTTTTGCGGGAGATAATCTTTTCTTATATCGAGACAAACCGCATTTAGGGCACTCAGTTAACATTGCATATTCGTTACGAAACAAAATGCAATCGTTAGGACAAGCATGTATCTTATCATAGCTCATGCCAATAGAGCACAACATTTTTTTTGCCTCATAGGTTCGATTAGGAAGAACATTATCATCCGGTAGCATTTCTCTCATAAGGGCCAACAACTCTGTGAAACTTTTATCCGACCATCCATTACCCGCCTTTAAGTTGTACAACTTTAATACCGCAGAAAGTCTTGAGAATTTAGTGCAACCTTTGTACAACGGTTTCTCAGCATCGCTTACCATCCTCTCAAACATTTCAGGACAATCATGAAGATCTTCTTCCAGTGCTTCTACAATCTCTTCAACTCGATCACAATCGTATGTTTCCGTGTCTTTGTCGTATGAAGCATAGGTCGTACTACTTTTTCCACTCGATTCAACATTCTCGTTAATTTTCTCACCATGAAATATCCAACACTGATAACTTTGATCAATTCCATGCCTCAGCAAATGCGATTTCAATCCATGTGCGTCAACCTTACCAATATAACAACAACGCAAGCAAGGACAATGCATTCGTCTGGGGTTTTCAGCGTGTTGAACAGCATACTTAACGAATTCCAAAACCCCACTCTCGTACTCTTTGGTCATTCGATCGGCACAGATCCATGTTTTATCCATGGTTTTCCTACTTATTAAAGTAAACAATTAAACCATGTCGTATAAAATTATTAACAAAGTGGTTGTAAATAGGTTGAAGATTATTATTCCTCCAACTATCTCTCCTTTTCAATCACGCTTTGTATTAGGGAGAAATATTCATGATAATATTATGATGGCATAAAAAATGGATCATAACATACATAAGATAAAAGGGAAGATAAGATATTTTGTGATTAAAGTTTATCATAATATACATAAGATAAAAGTGAAATATTTGTTATTTTTATTGTTAGTGAAATCTTTGTGCAAATTCATAATTTAATCAAGCGAATTCTTAAATTTTTCTTCTTTTATTAATTGATTATATTGTAGTCTCTATTTCTAATATATTTCTAAGTTAGCAATAATAAGTAGTCTCTATTATATTGTAGTCTCTATTTCTAATATATTTCTAAGATAGTAATAATAAGTACTTCTATGCTTCTCTCAAAAGTAAGCAAAATCAAAGTAATATTAGTTCCACTGCAATTTAGTTGGTCATGCAGAAATTATGAGGTTCTATAGCAATTTAGTTGGCTCCACTGCAACCAACCTCCAAGGCATTTGCTAATTTTTACCAGGGGATATCCAACATCTATTAAGTTGGTCATGCAGAAATTCAACGAGTTTTCTCAAGTTACTGGTTTGGAGGTTAACCCTAACAAGTGCAGTCAATAAACTAAATATTTCAATAACATTTTTCACGGTCAAGATTTCAACAGGGCAATATGCTAACACCAAACAAGATTTCAACATTTTTATTGGTCAAGATTTCAACAGGGCAATATGTTAACACCAAACAGGGCAATATGTCAACATTTTTATTGGTCAAGATTTCAACAGGGCAATATGTTAACATTTTTGGAGGTTAACCCTAACATTGAGTGTAGATTCAAACAGGACAGCCATATGCTAACACCAAACAAGCACATTTGAACTCATTGCATTACAATCAAACAAGCACATTTTTAGAGCAGAACGTACCGTGAGAGGCGAGTGCGGCGGTCGAATGTTTCGTTGACGGCGGAGGGACCCTCGACGGCGGATAAAAGGGTTTTCGGAAGTTTAACGAAAATGGGGTTTTCGTGTTTTGGAGTGGAAGGCGTGATGTTGTGTGCTGTCGTCTTTTAGAGTGGAAGGTTGCTGGAGATTGAGGGGAATACGAGTGCGGCGGAAGCGCTGTGAGTTGAGTGAAAGGTTGCTGGTGAGTGAAGAGGCAAAACAAAAGAACAGAGAATGAAAGCGCTAAAGTCTGAAATTTTATTTTTATTAGACCTTAGACAGCGCTTTTGTGGAAAGCGCTTTCTAAGGGGGGCCTTAGACAGCGCTTTCCAAAAGCGCTTTCTAAACCCCCCCTTAGACAGCGCTTTTGGTTTTATTTTTTTTTTAAAATTTAAAGACTTTAGACAGCGCTTTTTCAAAAGCGCTGTCTAAGGTCTATATTTAGAAGCGCTTTCATTATTTTCTTGGAACATTTTCAGCGCTTCATTTTTATTTTAACCTTAGACAGCGCTTTCTTTTAAAAGCGCTGTCTAAGATGCGCTGTTAATAGTCCTTTTTGGCGTAGTGAGATGTCGGCAAGTTGATTATGAGTTTCCACAAATGTGACTTCGACATCTCCTTGAAGCACATGGTCACAAAGAAAGTGATGTCGAATGTCAATATGTTTGGTTCATGAGTGCATGAACAAATTCTTTGTAATGTTTATCGCACTTGTGTTGTCACAACGAAGAGGAATGCATCCAAGATCGAGTCCGTAGTCACTATAAGACCCTGATTTTGACCCTAAGATCCCTCATGGCATCATATCATTTGCTCATTGCATTGCCTCAAGGATCATAACATCTTGGCTCCTTAACCCTAGGGTGGGATTTCTGTGAGTTGGTTTGAGACCACCAAGCATGCTTGAATTGTATATTATTGCTTTTCTTATCTTGTTTACTAACCAAAAGCATAAAAATATGTCACTAACATCTTTTGTTTTGAAGCTCAAGCAATCATGAGATCGAAGGCTTCTAGGAGGCTCCTATACTCAATGAAGTGGCTAGATGAAGATAAAAGAAAGCATGAGAATGATCCAAAAAGTTCCTAATCATCATATATGTCTCTTAAGTATCTCAATTTGAAAATTTGATCAAGATCACCCAAAGGTTTTGAGGATTATCTCCTAAGGAAACCCTAATTCAACTGTGCATTGACTGTGCCTTGCTCATGAAGCAACCTCAACCTATGATCAAATTTAATCAAGGGAAGTTCTTTAATTCATTATTTTATGCATATATGAGCTTATGTGAGTATCTTCAACCATTCATTCATCAAGAATTGAAGTTTGGCCTTGAGAAGTTGACCAGTCAAATCATCTGACCAAACTGAGATCCACTAAGACCTAACTTTTGATGTGTTTGTCAAATGAAGATAACCCCAAGAGAAAAAATGTTTTTGCGAACCATATTAACAACTTTCATGCTCATCAAAGATCCATTTGAAACTTGGAAGGTCATAATTCATTTCAAAACATTATAGGTCATTTTGATTGAAACCCTAAGTTTAGGTCAACTTCCGAAGGACCTAACTTCTTCATTTTTTATGATTTTGAGGTGAGACCAATTTCATTGGAAATCTTAAGATGTCTACTTCAAATTTTATGTTGGACAAAATTTCATAATCCTAAAAGAAACACATGTGATAATACAAAACATTAAAGGTCACTTTGGACCAAAGCCATTGAATTTGAAAAATGTCCAACTTCAAGTGCCAATAACTTTCTCATAAAAAAATCCAAATAATTCAAAATTTAAGTCCAAATTGATAATCTTGAAAAGATATACAACTTTGATGTTGAAGGTGTTTTGATTGGAGGCTTTCATCATTGAAACAGAAGGGCTTGAAGTGGGTCACTTTTGACAAATTTTTCAAAGGCATGTTTTGTACCTCACACTTCATGATCAGTTTTCACAATTTTCCAAACTCCAAATGGATTTTTGTCTAACATATCTTTTGTTCTTTATGTCAAGACCTTTCCAACCATTACTGACATGCCTATGTTTGGATTTTCTATATGGGACTTTCGAAGAGGGGAACATTTATGACAAAATATGAAACTCACATGGAATCTTCATTCACAAGCAAACACCATTCAAATTGCACGTCCATTTTAGCTTGGAATGAGTTCAGCTTGCATTTCCACTTGAGTTTGGGCCTCACATGCGCCTGTACAGGCCCATGCATGGAGGACCCAAATCTTCATGCACACGAGTTTGGCACCTCATTTGCTTGCACTTCAACTATAAATAAGAGCCTTGCCTCATTCAAATTTCACCCTGAATTGAACCTGAAGCTCTGCTAAAATTCAAACCCAACCACACTAGAGGAATCATGATTTTATTTTCTCAAATTCAAACTTGAATTTCAACTTCCTTGGTTGATCTTCAAGTTCTAATTCCTAAGTCCATCATCATCATCATCATCTCCTGATCAAGTTGGAAGCAAGAATTGGAGCAGATCGTGTTGTTTAAAGCTGCACTTCAAAGGTTTATGATCCAACTGTTTTGATCTATATCTCATCATATTATGTGAGTTGCTTGTGTTCATATGGTTTTCTGAAGTCCTCGTGTGAGAGGCAAGCCAGTGGTGGCTTTGATTTTGTGTTTTGAAGCACTTTAGTTTATGCACCTGGAAATTCAAGCTCAAATTTCTCATTCCATAGAGATCTTGAAGCTTCTTCGATGTTGCAAAGTCAAGTTGAATGTGGACCAAAAACTTGCCATTTTTGGAAACTTTCAATTACAGGTCACTTTCCATTTTTGGAAACTTTTTCCCTGACCTCAAAATCTTCAAGATAGATGTTTGAAATGACAAATGAA
Source organism: Lathyrus oleraceus (assembly GCF_024323335.1). Taxonomy (NCBI): domain Eukaryota; kingdom Viridiplantae; phylum Streptophyta; class Magnoliopsida; order Fabales; family Fabaceae; genus Lathyrus; species Lathyrus oleraceus. The sequence continues at coordinate 107,144,060 of NC_066583.1, forward strand.
CCTCTTTTGAACATGATTGAAGTGTTGAAACTCATTTCCCCACCTCAAAGCCCTCAGTTGACTGCATAGTTGACTTGTTTGGTCCTCAAATGACCTTGACATGCCCTGATCAGCTTGAGCCTTAACCACTTGATAAAATGGCTCAAAAATGAAACCCTAGCTCATGTAAGCTCCTCATGATACTCATGTGATCCTAGTCTCAATAGAATTCCTCGTCTCCTTGAGAAACCCTAGCTGAAAGAAAGGCAATGATCAGGGTTGACCAGAGGTCAAAACCCTAATCCAGAGGAACCTGAGCATGAACAATGAAGCCCTTGAGGATGACATAACCATGATGATGGTAACATATCCTTGCAAACAAGATAATGCTCGAAACCTTTGAAGGATCAGGAAACCCTACTTGAAGTGCAAACCCTCAGACGGTTGATCATCAATCCATGGAAACCCTCAGGCTTGAACCATGTGACTTCTCCATCTTTTGCAAAGACCTTGGAGGATGACTCTCTTATTTTTGTTTCCATATGATATGCAAAATGCAATACCTAATGCCCTAAAAAATGAAATGCAATGCTAAACTAGTCCCAAGAAGAGGAGGGCAAATTTTGAGGTGTTACACAAGTTTAGTATCACGTAACAACTAATTCAAGTCTACACCTGAATAGCCACTGCACTACGTCCTAAAAGGCCAAGATGGGTTAAGGGTTCAAGGTCCTTAGGTTCTTGGGCTCCCAGGTCGGAAAAAGTAATGTCAACTATGACTACTCGTGTGACATCAGTAATCCCAAGGGGGCCTCCACTGAGCAAGGGATTTCAAGTCAGGTTATTAAGGATTAAATCCACGTAAGCTAAACATGACTATACCACCCTCCTATTATAAGAGATCTCAAGTCCAGGTATAAGACTTATCTCACCACACACAGATCACCAAGCACCAGACATAACAAGCAATAACAAACAACATCAAACATAGTATATACACAAAATCAAAGATGGGCTTAACCCACTAGGGACTACTCCCAGTAGATTCTCCACTTTCCTGTTGTGGTAAATTTTTTGAGATTAAGTTATCGATTAACTTACCTCACAAAGCAAGATTCTCCACCTCGCTTTTATTATTTGTAAAGGAAAAGGGAAACGTACGAACAAAACCCAAAAAAGTTTTAAAACAAAACTAATAAAAAGAGAACAAGTGTCTGAGTGTTAGTTATGCAAAGGGAAGGTATTATCACCCTAAACATTCATGGTACTCCATGGGAGCCTCTTTGAAAATATGTATATTTTGGTTTGCTAAAAGGTGTTGTTTGTTAAAAGATTTGAGGGATGGGAAGAAAATCATTTTTTTTAATTTGATGTTTTCCAAGACTTTTGAAGTCTCATGCCTACGTACCAACAAAGTGCAATGGAGGATCAGAACCTCATAGTTCATGGTAAAAATAACAAAAGGAGTTTGTTGTGATTTATTTTTATGGAAAATACATTTTGTCATTTTACGGAGAATACTCAACTAGTCACCCAAAAGTATGAGAACTTTGCATCATCACGAGAAGGGCTCCAACTTGGATAAGGATCAACAAGTATGCCACTAGATCCTACAAATGGAAAAGAATAATCATTAACACTATGGATATTATAGAATTATAACTCAAATATGGAAATAACTCATATCTGATGCTTTGAGAAAAGTCTTAAAAGAAAAAGTACACAAGGGCCCAAAATGGTTTGAATGAGTGATGCATTTTCTAAGTCTTTTGAAATTGGTCTCAACATGCTTAAGATGGATTAACATTTATTAAAGAAAAAGGTTTTGAAAATCACTTGACCAAAGTTAAGGTTTATTGAGAAAGTGGTTTAAGTTAGGAATCAAGAAGGTTTTAAAAAAAAGAGAGGAGATTTTGAAAATTAAAGATTGGGGGGGGGGGGAGAAGAAGAGACTATCCTAGAGAATAAAGTAAAAGCTATGGAGGAAAGATGTAACCAAGAAATAGAAAGCTTTATGACATAAGTCAAGCAAGAATTCCCTGAAGGTGTGAAAAACACAAGAAAGGGGGGCTTGAATTGGGTTTTAAAAGAAAAAGCTTTTTCCAAAACAAAAACTCTACTAACAAGTTGAATAATGAAGACATAAAAACACAATGATTTTTATCCTGGTTCGCTTGAAACTCAAATATAATCCAGTCTACCCGCCTGAATGATTTATATTATACACAAGGACTTAATCCACTATAATCAATAGATTATAATAAACACAAAGAATACCCTCATTTTTCTTCTCAAGGATCAAACTAAACCTTAGTCTCCTCAAGGATTCACAAAGAAAAGATTTCTTTGTCTTCTTAAGGATAACCTCCTTAAGGAATCAAACAAATAGTTTAAATACAAGTTTATATGTTACAAGATGCTTCTTCAAAAGCATATTTTACACAAATGAATAATAAATACTTAAAGAACACTGAATACAAAAGATGATAGCTTTTCACAAAGAAAATTAGCTTTTCAAAATACTTGTAGTTCAGCAGCAAGAGAGCAAGCGAGAGTTCTTCAAGTCTCTAATGCATGCTTATATAGTGTAAGCATGTGACCGTTGGAGGGAAAAATGGGGAAAGATTATTGAGAGGTTGTTCGTTGTTGGATGAGAAAGGAATGATGCCACGTACATCCTTTCATCCACATATTCAGTGACAGGTGTGATGAATAGTACAATCCTTGCCATGAAATCAGGTAGTGGAAAAGTTGTTCAATTTGTACAATGTACTATTTAATCATATTCCCATTTGATATTATCTTCATATTCACTGGCTTCTGATAAAAGATGATTGAAGCATGAAGTGAATAAATAGAGAGTTATATTCAGAAACTTCATAACCTTGGGTCAAAACCTTGACAGCGTCAGTAGTCTGGCTTGAGTTCTTCAGTGTATTCAGAATCTTCAAAGTCTTTAGAAACCTCAGTCAGAACCTTAATAACATCAATCATCTATCTTGAGATCTTCAGAATCTTCAGCTACATAACACAACTTCAGAAGCTTGCCATTCTTCAGAAGCTTGTTGATCAGAGTCATGTCTAGAAGCAAAACAACTGAGAGAACATTGCAACACCAACATAGTGTCTCCTCAGAAGATTCTGATGGGTGAGATAACACAAAGTAGAAAGAACTTTGTATCATCAATATTGGCATCTTTCAGAACTTTTAATTGCAATGCAGAAGAGAATTTGGAACACAAAGTTCAGAAACTGATGATGTTACACATCATATGATCAGAATCAGAAATGTTTGTTAAAACTACACAATAATAAACCATTAGGGGTCCAAAATTGTTCTCACATGAATACAACATTGTTATCATCAAAACTCAAGGTATAGATGCAAAACGAAATCTTGTTATAACAAACTCCCCCTTTTTGATGATGACAAAACATGTATTTTGATGAACAGTTTTGTACAGGGTAATTACAGAAGAATACATCTTATAGAAGCACAAATCTCCCCCTGAGATGTATAGGCTTATAAAGATAAACTCAGAATGAAAAAACACTTTCCTGATTTATCAGAATGAATAACTAGTTAGAATCTGGTTTAACTTTAGAAGTAGATTGATGTTGTCCAGAACACTGGTTGATAACATCATTCTTTTGATAGACCTTCAGAAGAGCTTTCTTCAGAAGGTTCTTAGAAGACCTTTCTTCATAAGCTTCTTTCTTAGAAACTTCTTTGAAAAATAATTCTGATTCTTGAGACAAAAGCTTTAACAAATCATTCTGAATCTTGAGAGTTAACCCTGCAAAAACACTTAACAGATTTTTCTCGAAGTATTTGGTAGTGGAAACATTAAAATAATGTTTGGGTTTTTTACTTAGGATTTTAGATATCAAAATAAACTCTTAATTCTTCCCCTTTATAAGGTTATGTTTTCTCCCCCTATGTCATCAATCAAAAATAATAAAAAGACACAGTAAATAATGAGAAACAACTAATAATTTCATTAAAAATATGCCACACTAGCGGTGTAGAGTACAAAAACAAAAGAAAAAGAAATGCAAAACAGATAAAGTAAAACAAAATTATAGGGGTTCTGAGGAGGAGGTGGTGGAGGAGGAGGAAGTCTTGATAGAATCAACTAAAACATCAGATCTTGCTTATCCATACGCTCATTGACCTTCGCATTATCATCCTTAATCTGCTCAATGGTTCTCATAAGAGAAACTGGAATAGGATAAGATGCAGAAGCTTCAGAAACCACAATCTGGTTTGGAGCTTCTTCAATTGCAAACATCTTTAAGTTCAGGAGTAGAAGGCTCTGGAGCAGCAGATTCTTCCATGTGCAGAGCAGGTTCTGTTGTTGGAGCGACTGTAGCAGTAAATTCATGACCATCAAGCTATGGATAAACTTGACATCAATAAAACCAGAGTCGCCACCGCACTTTTATTGTTTCCAAAGGAAAAAGGGCAAAAGTACGAACAAAACCCAAAGATAAGAAGTTTTCAAATTAAAAATAATAAAATTTCAGAGATTACAGGTAAGGGGGTTGGTTACACAAAGGGAAGATATTAGCATCCAAAGTCTCCTAGGTACTCCTAGGGAGCCCTTTTTGTGTGCAAGTGATTTGGTCTAAATGACGTTTGATAAAATATAGAGTGAGGGATGAGAGAAGAATTCGTTAATTATATTTTTGTGTTTGACAAGACCTTCGATCTTGTGCCTACGTGGCAACATAAAAATGAGGGATCAAAACCTCGTAGTTCGTGGTAAAAATTTCAAAGAAGTTGGTGAATTGATTTTAACAAAAATTTAATAAGAAGGGCACAAAAAGCCAAAATTTTGAATAGGGTTGTTAGTTCTTTTTTGTCTTTTTGAAATTAAAGTCAATATTGTTAAGTTCATTTACAAGCTTGATTAAGAAAAATATTTAAAAATTCATTGGCATAAGACCAATGTTTCTAATCACTAAAACATGTATATGTTAGAAAACACAAACAAAGAATTTTTTTTAAAAGACGAAGAGATTTTTGAAATTTAAGAAGTGGGAGGAGATGAAGGTACTATCCTAGACAAGAATTTAAAATTTAAGGGTTGAAAAGATTTGACCAATGAGATGTAATCCAACAGACAAGAATGTCATATAGAAACCCATTTTCCTTTTGGACTTTTAGCAGGTAACATGCATAAGCAATATCCAAGAAAACCAAATGAAGGCCATGGCATCAAATAAAGATATCAAGAATATCCCAGTAAGCAACTCCAATAGCTAGCAGTCTTCAACTTCTTCCGATGCAACAAATGAAATATTCCTTGATCAACTCAGAACAATCATCAGACATCAACAAAAATAACAATATAACAAGTAAGCACAAAGTCAAAATCAATCAAGGTCTTGCATCATATGAAAGGTACAAACAAGGATAACTCAATCTCAGATAGTGGCATTCGCCAAGTCCTCAAAGCATAGGGAGGTTGCCTATTCTAAGTCCAAAAGTTCAGATCAAGTCCAACAGTCCACCAGGATATCATTTTTTTTGGGTTTTTGTTGTTACTTATGTGTTTTAAGGTCCTAAGACCACAAACATAAACAAAACAAACAAATAATATATATAAACGTGGGATATGGCTCAAGTGAGCAAAGTGAAAAGAACTGAAACATGAACAAGTTGCATGAAAATGTAAATGACAGATGAATGGTAAAAGTACTTAAATTTAAATTGCATTAAGAAAATGGCTTGAAAATAACGCAACATTAATAAAGAGTTAGTTAAATGTTAGTGATGATTTTTAATTTTGTTAAGTCATTCTTTGGAGAACACTCAATCATTCATTCACAAGTATGAATCCTTGAACCAAGACATCATACATAAGAAGGGCTCCAACTTGGATAATTCAACAAGTATGCCACTAGTTCTTATGAAAGGAAAAACGGTCATTTCTCCACACAATGCCATGAAGAATGGGACACTTACAATCTCACTTACTAGAATGATATGCATTCTTTATCAAATTTAGCTCTATGTTAAGCAATCGTAATTGGACATATGTAGAAGTCACAACTATCTGAGGTCGGCCAATAAATATATAGGTGTTAATGCATGTTAGAGATTTAGTACAAAGAAAAAAAATCCTAAAATATACCACACACTAAAAGAAATGAGGGAAAGGCCTATCTCAGTCTGGCTCATGTCGATTCATCTGACACAAGGTCATTGATGAATCAACTGGTCATTAGACATGAAGAGATTTCATTGTTCAATGATGGATTGGGGAAGAATATGGGTGAAGATGAAGAGGGAAGGGGAAATAAAATCCAAATTGATCACAAGAGGAAATTCATTTGATCAATACTATCCATTCATTTTGGGAGATGAAATGTACATTTCAGCAAACCACTAAATACAATAGTATTGGTCAAACAAAAGCCAAATTAACCATAATCAAGGCCAAATAGAAAGTCCAACATCACAAGACCATAAAAATGGCTCAACATGATTTTCAAGCATTTATTCAATTAAAAAATCAATTCAAAAATGAATTAAAATTCATTTTAATTTGAACAAAAACTCTAATCCCTTTAAAACACAAAATAAATGGCCAAGGGATTTATCCTATGTCAAACAAGGTCAAAGGACCTTAGACAAAAAAAATCATGATTTTTGGACAGTCATAAGTATTTTAAAACAATTAAGAATGTGCACAAAAGCATTTAATACATGAAAAATATCAAAATTAATTCAAAAAATAATTTTAATTCAAAAATTGTAAGAGAAAAATATTTAAATATTTTTCGTGAAAGTCTCATATATTTTGGATTAAAAATGAAACTAATATGAATAAAATAAAATAAAGGGATTAAATGAAAAATCAGAAAATAAAAAGAAATTCAAAAAAACAAGGGCCGTCAGATCTTCGTTATTAATTGAGGTGGCTGATCTAATGGCCAAGCGCACACTTCCATCATGTTCCACATTCAATGTGTGTACACACGTGGTAATCAGAAGCGAGGGTCAGGATTAAAACGTTTTAAACATATCATATGGTTGGAGACACGCCACCACATCACCGGAGCCCTAGCTCCGGTCATCTTCTTTGGTGGACCTCACTAGACTGGTCCGTCCTCAATGAAATGGAAAATGAAAAACAAGGACACTATTTTAAAGGAAAACTGCTCAGGAGCTCGAATCTGGCCTTAATTTCTTCCAATTCCAAGTATATTGAAAGATACATGGATTTAAACTTTGAGGAGCAAGAACTAAGTTGCTTCGATTTGACCTCAAAGCAACTCAATCTTATTGCCTAAATTGGTAGGTCTTCAGGAAACCAATAATCAATCAAAATAGTTGAGAAATAAGGGAGAATTGATGAAGAGAAGTTTGAGAAAATTCACCTTTGGGTAGCTTTAGTTCCGCTTGATCTTGCTTCCAATTAGCCTTGTCTCGACTCTAGATGCTTGCAGGAACTGAAATGGATCAATGAAAGGCTTGGATTCTTGGAGTTTCAGTCTCAAAACAAAAGGAGAATTGAAACTCGATTTCAAGTGAAATCCTCAAGTTTATCCTTTAATGGAGGTTAGGGAGGCAATGGTTCAAATCTTGGGCAAGAGGGATCCCCATTCTGATCACAATGGTCATGTATTTATAGGGTTTTGCATTGCTTTTCACACACTTGAAAATTTGGCCAAAATTAGAAATGTTGGTGCATCCTTGCATGGGCGTGTGATAGGCCTATGAGATGATTGCAAAAGGTCCACAAATGTGTATGAATGACGTTGAAAGCTTAACACGAGGCCATGGAATTGTACTTGAGAAATGATTAAGTGATTCAGCCAAATGGGACCATGAATAGTAACCATGTGCAAGTCCTTTTAGAATGCTCGAAATGCCATGATTTTGGACTCTTGGGAAATACGATATCAAGGGGAACAACTTTGATGTTGTACACTTTTCCATTTGGAGCTTGGATCATGATGAATTTGAAGGTGGAAGTTTGAGAAATCAAACATGATTGAAAATTTTCTAAGCCCCAAGTCAAATGACCACTTCTTCCACCTTTAATAACTTTTGCTATGAGATTCAAATGGAAACGATTCCTTCATCAAAGTTCTATCTCTTTAATTCCTATTAAATTTGGTCACAAACTTGATATCATTTGGATTTGGCATGAGGGAGTTATGCATTTTAGAAGTTGAGGAAAATGGCTTGTTCAATGGTAATGGCCCAAGATGACCTATAATGTTTCCTTTTTGCAGATGCCCTTGCAAGTAGAATTTGAAATTTCTCAAAAAATAAAATTTGGAGACGACATCTTTAAATTGATCATGAAATTGGCATTCATATCATACAAATTGAGCAAGTTATGGTCCTTGGAAGTTGACCTCCTAACTAGGGCACAAACAAAATGACCTATAATCTTTCACCATAAAAAATGACTTTCCAAGAAAAACTAGCTCTTTATTTAAACATAAAAGTTGTTTGGAATGTAATAAAGAGTAACTTTGCTCTTGGAATCATTTTCATATGACAAATACTCTAGGGGATAAGGTCTAGGGAACCCTAGTTTTGAGCAGATGACTTTCTCTGGTCAACCTCTTTGAACCAACTTGCATACTTGAAGTTCCTCTGATCTTTGGGACTCATGGAGGATCATATATGAATAATATTATATAAAATGAGGTATCCCTTGATTCATTTTACCAATTGGTGAAGAAACTTGTTGAGAAAGTCACACAAGATACCTAGATGAATTAGGGCTTCCAAGGCAAACAAACTTCAAACTCTTGATGAATTCTTGATCAAATTGACAAATTAAGAACATGGGGATCCATATATGATGTTTTGAACCATTGTGGACCACTGTTGGATTGATATCTTTACATTTAGGGTCTCAAACCCTAGTTGTGAGCTTGATAGGGCATAGGTGGAGACACATACTACCTACAAAAGAAACAAAGACATATATACACATATGTTTTGGTATTTTGCTTAGTAAAAAAAGAAAAACAAAGTGTGATACAATCAAATATGCTTGGTGATCTCTCCCAATACAAACGCAATGAATGAGGGGTAAGTAGGATGCCAAGGTGTGATCCCAAAGCCAATGCAAATGATGAGATATCATGAGGGGTCTTAGGGTCAAACTTCGGGCCTTACAGCTGGCTGTATTTAAGGACATTCTAGCTGAGGATGTGAAGGTTAAAATATTTGTATCCACTCAGTAGAATTGGCTAAATAACAACATCTAAAAACACATTTTGGTCCCTAAGAGACCTCATGATGCATATGATACGTATGCAAAAATAATCCTTGTGGGGAATGTGTTGCCACAAAGGAAAATAATTCGGAGAGACTGAAAGTCCACAGGAGCAAATACTCTGGGGATAAAAGCTATGTGTAGGCCAGGCTACGACTTTGAAAACTACTGGAGACACGAGGGTTTTTCCATGAAAATAAATCAATGGAAAGACTCGGTTGGGGAAAAAGGAAAACTGCATGTATCGGGATAACATCAATACAAAAATAAACACTTGTTGGGGAATGCGTAAATCAGAGAAAAGTTGTAATACTCGAACGCAACAGGGGACTGGCGACTTCACTAGGGAAATACGCACTCAAAATTAACTAGGGAAGAATAAACTTTAACATAGGAGTAAAAGAAATGTATTATCTACTACCGGTTACTGGGTAAGAAGATTAATACACTCGGATAGAGGGACATCCATTATCGGTTAGGGTAAACATATCAAGGATGACTCGTTGAGGAAAATGAGGAATATTCATTACCGGTTAGGGTAAACATAACCTACTAGGAAAAGATGTCAAAATAGGATTTACAACTACGTGTTATTGGGAAGAAGACCGAAGGGAGAGTACCCGTCACTGGTTAAAGTGAATATATCAAGGATAAACTCACAAGGAAGAATATCCATTACCGGTTAAGATGAACAAATCAAGGATAGACTGTCGGGAAAAATAGGAATTACAATTGCTGGTTATAGGACAGAAAACCAAGCAAAGAGAAAATTCGTCACTAGTTAAAGTGAAAATATCAAGGATAGACTCTAAGGGGAGAACGGGTTTTATATCTACCATTCATTGGGCAGAATACCGCAAATAGGAATTACAACTACCGGCTACTGGGTAGAAGACCGAAGAAAGAGACAATTCGTCACTCGTTAAAGTTTAATTGTCAAGGATGAAATCTTCTGAGGAAAATAGGAATTACAACTACCTTTTTACTGGGTAGAATACCAAACAGGAAGAATATCTGTCATCAGTTATGATGAACATATCAAGGATAGACTTGTTGGGGGAAAAAACGAATCCGCTGGAGAAAAACAAAGGAGTAAATTACCTTTTACCTGTTACTGGGTAAATTAACATAGGTAAAGTATTCAACACCAAGAAGAATATTACCAGTTATTGGGCAATAAACTCTCGGGGGACCAAAAGATCTATCTAGGTAAGAACTAGAAAGAAACGGTTAAACAAGACTCAACCTAATGAGGATATAACTCAATGGGAGGGGTTCCATCTAGATAATGAGCTAGAGAGGAAACTGAAGTAGTAATCGTCCACTAGGAAATAACTCAGTGGGGAAAGGAGAAAAGGTAAACTCTTACTGCTTAAGGGGATGACACTTTACAATTGAAGGAGGACAAACACACCAAATATGCATGGGGAGATAACGTCACCGATGCAGGGGCTCAGAAGAAAAATCAAATGCAATAAAATGCACAATGAGATATATGATGATGTATTTTATGCATGCATATCTACGTGTATAATCATGCTGACAAACAAGCACAAAGGATACAAGTAACAAATATTTGAATCATCACAACTAGATATTTCGCTAATCTCAACAAGATAGAGCACCAACTGGAGAACCTTCTAGGGATGAAAATAAATCACCGAGGACATAAAATCTACTCAAAATGACTTCAACTCTAGTTGGGGATGTGGCGGAGAACATGCATCCAACCAACATGGTAGACTCTACGGGGGAAGAAAGCACTATTGAAAAGTAATCACCCAATCATGTTGAGGAATATAGAGGGATCTGTGGAGGATCCTATCAAGTCAACGCTACGGGGAATTTTAAGTCACCACCATATTGAATGGGGGACAACCTTGCAGGTGGCATCACCAATACTTCTCAGAACCTAGCACCTCTGGGGAAAGAGCTCCTATCACAAGATGGAAGTTCACTAGGATCTTAAATCACAATCAAGAAATAAAACTCTGAGTGACGAGAGCCAAATGCTCTACTGGGAATTTCATTACTAAACACTTTTGTGAAGCTTTGTTGGGGACACTATGATTTACCCAGACACATCAAAGACCAAAAAACTTCAACGATCATCAAATTCTTCTCGATGATTGAGAAATAAACCAATTCCAAGGCATAATAACAAAATAAACCGGATCTGCTAACTTATGCAGGGGAGAAATTGTCACGGCTATGCAACATAAATAAATGCATTGGGAATTTGGAGACCAAATAAAGGTTATAAGATAATCCAGGGTTTATTCATCAAATCACAAATTGGGAAATGAGAACATCTCAGTTGGGGAAAGATGAATCGTAAAGGAAACAAAACATCAGCTCTGCTGGAAGAAGAATCGACCACCAACTCTATCGAGAATAACAAATTACTCAAAGAGAAACTTATCAACCATATTGGGAATGAATGACGAACTGTGGGTGAGACTGAAGTCATTAAATGCTCGGGGAAGTCCAACAAGTGCTTCACACATCAAGACTTACCAGCCTTGAAATTGATGTTGACATTCCTTTTTAAAATTGATTTCTCTTAAAGTAAATGCCTTATTATTTTATGAAAAAAATATTATTCATTGATTTATTTATTTTGAAATTGTCATCATAAAAATTCAGTTTTAAAATAGAAACAAATAATAATAGAAACAACTGGATAAAAGCTCAACTTTATTTAATAGAATGGTAGTCCGCAAATGGCAGGACTCCATGAATCTTTACAATGTTTGAAAACGGTAATTTACATGGAAAAGGGCTACATCGATTACAATGATCACTACTCCCCCTACCAACTTCAAAATCCACTGGGTTTTCCTTTGGTTGAGAATGAAGAATCATAACCAAATGACTGCGGAAAACTGCTTCAAAGATCAGGGCCAACCGAATGCAATTACTTGCCACAATCCCAAATTTTGCACAAGCATTCTTCAAACCGAAGGGCATCACTCAATAACAGAATGTTCCCCAAGGTGTAATGAATATGTTCTTCTCCATATCTTCAAGTTCCATCTGTAAGACCCTAATTTTGACCCTAAGATCCCTCATGGCATCATATCATTGCTCATTGCATTGCATCACGGATCATAGCATCTTGGCTCCTTAACTCTAGGGTTAGGACTTGTGTGAGTTGGTTTGAGACCACCAAGCATGCTTGAATTGTATATTATTGCTTTTATTATTTTGTTTACTAACCAAAAGCACAAAAATATGTCACTAACTTGTTTTGTTTTGAAGCTCAAGCAATCATGAGATCCCTTGCTCCTAGGAGGCTCCTATACTCAATGAAGTAGCTGGATGAAGATGAAAGCAAGCATGACAATGGTTCAAAAAGCTCTCAATCATCATGTATGTCTCCCAAGTATCTCAATTTGCCAATTTGATCAATATAAACCAAATGGGCTTCAGGATTGTTTCCCAAGGAAACCCTAATTCATATGTGCATTGACTGTGCCTTGCTCATGAAGCAACCTCAACCTATGATCAAATTAAATCAAGGGAAGTTATTTCATTAATTATTTTATGAATATATGAGCTCATTTGAGTATCCTCAATCATTCATTCATCAAGATTTGAAGTTTGGACTTGAGAAGTTAACCAGTCAAGTCATCTGACTATTTTGAGATCCACTGATACCTAACTTTTGATGTGTTTGTCAAATGAAGATGACCCTAAGAGAAAACATTTTCTTAAGAACAATATGAAAAACTTTCATTTTCATCAAAAATTAATTTGAAACTTTTATGGTCATCATTCATTTCAAAACATTATAGGTCATTTTTACTGAAACCCTAATTTTGGATCAACTTCCCAAGGACCTAACTTCTTCATTTTTTATGATTTTTAGGTGAGACCAATTTCATTGGAAAGATTAAGATGTCTGCTTCAAATGTTATGTTGGACAAAATTTCATAATCCTAAAATAAGTACATGTGATAATACAAAACATTATAGGTCACTTTGGACCAAAACCATCGAATCTTGAAAAAGTCCAACTTCAAGTACCCATAACTTTCTCATAAAAAATCCAAATGATGAAAAATTTAAGTCCAAATTGATCATCTTGAAACGATTTAAAACTTTTATGTTGGAGGTCTTCCCATTTGAAGTTTGAATCATTGCAACAGAAGGGCTTGAAGTTGGCCACTTTTGGAAAAAATTTCAAAGACATGTTTTGTACATCAAACTTCATGGCCAGTTTTCACAATTTTCCAAACTCCAAATGGATTTTTGCCCAACATAACTTTTGTTCCTGACGTCAAGAACTTTCCAACCATTACTCAGATTCCTATGTTTGGATTTTTTTATGTATGACTTTCGAAGAGGGGAACATTTATGCCCAATTATGGAATTCACATTGAACCTTCATGCACAAGCAATTGCCATTCAAATTACACGTCCATTTCACTTCAGAACTAGCTCAGCTTGCATTTCCAATTGATTTTGGGCCTCACATGCACCTATACAGGCCCATGCATGGAGGACCCAATGATCATGCACACGGATTCTACACCTCATTGCCTTGCACTTCAGCTATAAATACATGCCTTGCCTCATTCAAACTTCAAACTTGATTCAACCTGAAGCTCTGCAGAATTGGAAACCCAACCATACCAAAGGAATTCTCATTTTTAATTTCTCATTTCAAGTTTGAATTTCAACAAAATCAGTTGATCTTCAATACTAATTCCTTAGCCTTCCATTCATATTACACCTCAAGATCAATTTGGAAGCAAGAGATTGAGTGGATCGTGATGTTTAAAGTTGCACTTCAAAGGTTCATTGCTCAACTGTTTTGATCTACATCTCCTCATATAATGTGATTTGCTTGTGTTCATTTGGTTTTCTGAAGTCCTCGTGTGAGAGACAAGCCAATGGTGGCTTTGATTTTGGGAATTGATGCATTTTAGATTGAACACCTGGATTTTCCATCTCAGATTTCTCATTCCATAGAAATCTTGAGAGAAATCCAAGGTTACAAGGGTGATGTACATCACCCCAGCTTCATTTTGATATAAGGCACATGTATTTTAGTTGAGGTTTGAAAACCCGCAACTGGTGGATGGATTCTGTTGGCTCACCGGACAAGACGGTGGTTTCCACCACCGTCCCCACGTGGAACCTCCTTGGCCTTTGGATCTAACTGGCACGATCTAATCTCAACCTTCGTTTTATTTGAATTTTTTAAATCCACTTTGCAACGCGCTTGACTGATGGCCACAATGGAAGCGCGCCTCTGAGTCATTGGATTGTCCACGTCAATTAATGAAGTGGATCCAAGCGCTGTGGATTTTCCTTATTTTCTAATTTTTGTTTTATTTACTTTTATTCCATTTATTTTCAAAAATTCATAACTATTTTATTTGGAATCACAAAAATATGGGACCAATGGCAAAAAATTTGTTTGAAAATCTAGTTTCATAATCTGATTTTTAATTATTTTTGTGATTCCATTTAATATTTTTTGTGAATTATTTTGTTTTTAATGGCTTTTAATGGCTTTTTATTCATTTTAAATGCAGGATTAGAGAGAGAGCTAGGGTTTGTGTCTGTAGGTCATTCAAGTCATCCATTGATGATTGAATTGGACTGATTTGTCTTCTTGATCAAAGCTTTGAAGCAAGATCAAGAGTGTGTCTTCTTGATTGAAACTGTGAAGTAAAATCAAGAGTTTTGTAATTGAAAAGTATTTTCTTTTCACAAGGGATTGTTGTTTAAAATCACGGGTGTGTGATTGTAAGGGAAGTGAGTGGGTTCTCATATCTAAGAGTGCTTAGGTAGAAATTGCACGGGTAGAGATTAGGTGAGAAAGACTGTAACTTGGTGAAGTGTACGGATAGTCTTTGAACTAATTCTATTATAGTGAATTTCCTTCCTGGCTTGGTAGCCCCCAGACGTAAGTGAGTTGCACCGAACTGGGTTAACAATTGTTTGTGTTATTCGCTTTACCATTCTGTTTATTTTATCCATTGTGTATTAGCAGATATTAGTGTCGTAACATTACCTTCGACATCTTATATCTGATACCAGAATTTTAATTGGTATCAGAGCAGGCATCCTGCTCTGGTTCTGAGTGAGATATAGGGGCTATACTTTATGGTACAATGGAGAAAGATGGAGGATCTGTTCATAGGCCACCAATTTTTGATGGTTCTAACTATGATTATTGGAAACCTAGAATGGTAGCGTTTCTGAAATCCCTTGATAACAAGGCTTGGAAAGATGTGCTAACAGGTTGGGTGCATCCTGTCATTACTAAAGAAGGAGTAGCCACCACTGAGAAGAAGCCTGAAGAACAATGGTCCAAGGAGGATGATGATCTTGCTCTGGGAAACTCTAAAGCCTTGAATGCAATATTCAATGGGGTAGACAAGAATATTTTCAGGTTGATAAATAACTATGAAGTGGCCAGAGATGCTTGGGATATTCTCAAGGTCACTCATGAAGGCACCTCTAGGGTAAAGATGTCTAGACTTTAGTTGCTCACCTCCAAGTTTGAAAACTTAAGGATGAAAGAAGATGAAAACATTCATGAATTTCACATGAGTATCCTTGAGATTGCTAATGCTTCAGGAGCCCTGGGAGAGAAGATGACAGATGGAAAGTTGGTGAGAAAAATACTCAGGTCTCTCCCTAAGAGATTTGCAATGAAGGTAACTTCCATAGAAGAGTCTCAAGACATCTCCAACATGAGGGTAGATGAGCTAATTGGTTCCCTCCAAACCTTTGAGTTAGGCTTGAATGATAGTGTTGAAAGGGAAACAAAGAGCATTGCATTCATGTCAAACACAGAAGAGGATAAGAGTCAGGAGGGTGATGAAAATATTGTCAATTAAGTAGCTATGTTGGGAAGACAGTTCAATAAACCGTTGAAAAAGATGGATGTGAGATCAAAGGCAAATGTCAAGAACATCTCATCTGACATCAGTAAAAATGCTGGAAAAAAGGCTATAGCAGATGAGAAGCTCAAAGAAGAAAAAGAGGTTCAGTGCTATGAATGTGATGGGTATGGACACATCAGGACTGAATGTGGAACCTACCTCAAGAAGCAGAAGATGAGTCTTGCTGCCACCTGGTCAGATGAGAGTGATACAGAGGAGGCTGCAAATCTTGTGACTGCTTTGACAGGAAGATGGGAATCTGATGAAGACTCAAGTGATGGTGAAGTAACCTTTGAGGAATTGGCCTCTACCTACAGAGAGCTGTGTTAGAAAAGTGTAGAGCTGAACAAGCAGTCTTTAAACCAGGAGAAAGACATAACTCAACTTGAGAATGAGAAGGTAGAATACTTGGAAACCATCTCCAAATTGAAAACAGAAGTTGTGGCTTTAAAGGTCAAGCTAGATGAAGATCAACAAGTTGAAAGCCAGAAGATAGTTCAACTGGAGAAAGAAAAAGCAGAGCATGTGGAAACCATCCTCAAGCTAAAGACTGAAGTTGTGCTCTTAAACTCAAAACTAGAAGAGACAACCAAGTATGTAAGGATGCTGAACAATGGATCTGACTCCTTAGAAAAGATTCTTCAAACTGGACAAATCACAGGAGTCAAATCTGGATTAGGGTACCATAAAACTAAGGCTGAAAGTAGTTACACTGGCTGCAAACCTCAAGCTAAACCTAAATACAGCAATAATAAGAGCAGTCGCAAGATGTCACATCACATGTCACACCATCAACAGCAGAAAGACAGAAGATGGAGATGTAATTACTGTGGGAAATTTGGACACTCAAGGCCCTTCTGCTATAAGCTGTATGGTTGCCCTACCTCCTTTCATCAACATCATCAGAAGAGAAAACAGCAGGATGGCAAACACCAAAGATGGAGATGTCAATACTGTGGGAAATGTGGACACTCTAGGTCTTCCTGTTATAAGCTGTATGGTTATCCTAGCCATATTCATCAACAGACTCACTATCAACCCATACCCAAACATCACAGGCCTATCAACAAGAAGCAATGGGTTCCTAAGACTAATGTTACAAGTCTAATAGCTCACAAAGAAGAATGGTATTTTGATAGTGGATGCTCTAGACACATGACTGGGAACTCAGACTTAATAACTGACCTTCACCCTCATGACTTAAGCTATGTAACCTTTGGTGATGGAGCTAAAGGTGAAATAAAGGGGATAGGCAAGCTTGAGTGTCCTGGAGCTCCTAAACTTGACAATATTCTACTGGTCAAGGATTTGACTTCAAATCTAATAAGTATCAGTCAGCTAGGGGATCAAGGTCTGAATACCATCTTCACTAAAACTGAATGTCTGATTGTGAACAAAGACAGTGAAGTAATTATGAAAGGAATCAGGACGACCAACAACTGCTACATGTGGAGCTCTCAAATGGATAACCCCTCTAAGATGAGTACAGTTGCAAGAAGAATCATCAAGGGAAAGGAAAAGTGTCAGATAAGGGTGCTAATACCTAACCTCAAGGAAGAAAAGGTCATGATGGCCCAAACACCTGAACATATGACTGGTGGTATGAAGTCTGAAGGTAGTAAGAGCTTTGCTGGAACTGAGACACAAGGAACTATGTCCGTTGAAAACAACAATGCTCAACAAGGATGGATGAAATTGCTGAGAATTATCTACAATGTCACACTAGATACTATGACATTGTATTATGACAACCTGACTGCAAAGGATTTTTATGATGAAAAGGGAAAATTATGGGCAATTAATGTGGAGTGGAAAAGGCAAGAAAAATATTGTTTGTCCAATGAAAAGAAAAAGCCACATTAATAATGAATCATCTCCTAGTATTGAAAATAGCATCTATTTCATATGCACACTCTGCCTGAACACAATTCTTTCCATCCTCATTAAACTTCTCAAAGAACCTCGGCTAGGGCAAAGAAAGTTTTCTCAAAAGTTCAACAACATGTCTCAACATCCGTCAACATCTAGCTCAAAATACATTCATACTAGAACTTCCTCCATGGAATTTTTAGAAGAAGAGTTGATAGACGCAACCCCTTTGCGTATGATACCAGGTGACGTTCCAGGCTCCCCGTCCATGGCTAGAGCTAAGCAAGGCAACACTCCTGAAGAATCGCCTGATAAAGAGGACATGCACTCTACTAATCGCATCATAAGAAACCTAGTTACTAGGATACTGAATAAAGAGCATGGAGTTAAGCACATTTTTACCCCTCTGTCCAGAAGGAACCCCTCACCTGAGGTGGAAACCCGAGCTGAGAAAGATGATGACTCATCTAAAACAGAAAAGGAAGTTGCTGCTGAGGGACTATGTTCTCTTGGAAAAAACTTACCTAGTATGTCCCCTGATACTGCTCAAGACATTGAGGAAGAAGGGTCTGAGGAAGAAGATGACATGTTGGTCAATCTTGTGAAAACAAGTGTAGCTAATAGACTGAGAAAAAGGAAGAGTATGGATGAGATAAGGACAGGTAGGAAGGAGAAAAGGGTTGTTGGTATAGGTCCCTCCAAGACTTGGAGTAAAGTAGAGGTCAGGAAGATGAATGAGGGTGAGAGGTTTGAATCTGATGAGGATGTCGAATATGATGTCTCAAACATTTCCCCTGTTAAAAGGAAGCCTGTAAAGAAGTCTCCAAACAAAGTGGTTGTTGTTCATCTTGACAGTATCTCGTTTCACGTGGAAGGTGGTGCTGCCAAATGGAAGTTTGTGACTCAAAGAAGGGTGGCAGTTGAAAGAGAAATGGGAAAAGAAGCAAGTGAAGTAAAGGAAGTCATGGAGTTAATTAAGACAGTTGGTCTTATGAAAACTGTGACTGCTCTGCCTCAGTGCTATTAGGGGTTAGTCAAAGAATTCATTGTAAACATCCATGAGGAGCTATCTGAAAGAAGTAGTAGAGAGGGCTGCAAAGTTTTTGTAAGGGGTAAGTGTGTGAAACTTTCACCTACTATCATCAACAAGTTCCTAGGGAGAGTGTAATACCCCAAAATTTACCCTTCATCTTTCCTGGAAGCATACGCTTTACACCTCATGCATGCATTCATTTATAGGTCATTTAGCATTTGCATTTCATTGTGGCAATTGGAATCGGATCCAAGAAGCTTGAAAATCATCCAGGACACTTTCTGGGCTCTATTTAGATGATCAGTCAACACAAGGGAAATACTTGAGTTACTTCTAACAGGGGTCTATTCGTCAGTCAAAACGTTAATCTTGAAGGAGCAAAGGTTTGTTCATGAGCTGTCATGCTCGCTAGGCAAAGCCCACGTGTTTTGAAAAAATAAATGAAAAAAAAAACGAAAAAAATTAAAATTAAAATTAAAATATAAATAAATAAATAGATAAATAAATAAATAAATAAAAGAAAAATCTTGGACTTGGACCTCTCTCATTTGAACCCACAGGTCCACAAAAATCAAGTTATAAATTCAGAGTTTCAGTGAAACAAAAGGCCATTCTATTCCTATTACCCTGGCTGGAGGAAAAAGATAGTGAGAGAAGAGCTAACAGAGTTCAGAGCAACCTCCAAACCCTGAAGGGAACTCAACTGCATAGAATCACCTCTGCCTCACATAAACCCTAAAGATTGTTTTGTAAACCTCACGGGTGCAACTCAATTTCAATCAAGCTCTCCAATCAGGTGTGCCCTATTCCCATTATTTTACGCCTTCAATTTGAATGTTCTAAATGTGTGATGTATTATGTATGAATGTATAAATAATGCCTTGAATGCTTAATCGTTTAATTTTGGAAGTGTATGCCACAGGGTTTGAGGTTTCTGAAACGATACTGTTATCCATGAAAAAAATACTTATCGTGTTTCACTAACCCTTTTGTTGAGTTTTTGTGAAGGCTCACATGACTTTTGCAGGGATAGCTCGCTGGATATTCCACTTTGCTTGTGGGATACCATTTGGGAGATTTATTCTGATTGCTATGTTGGCACATTTACTTTATACATGTTTGTTTTGTATGTGTTCGTATCCCCGCAGGTAGCGCGGTTCCTTCGTCATGGACTGCCTTTTTGCATGAGCATCCCAAACCCTAACCCTTCATTGATTTTTCTTCTCCTAAACACACGTTTACTCCTTCTACTACAGGTGAGTAAGTCTCCAAAGGTCGAGCATCCGGTAGACTGCGTAGTAACGTCGTCCGCCCCCAAAACATAATCCTTAACCCCGTAGTTAGCCGAACTACGACTCGCTCTGATTCTCATTCCAGATGAGATACGTAGGCATAAGACGCGATGTCTTAGCGAGCACACATCCCCCAAACCCATAGGTCAGCTGAGCTACGAAGACTCTGATTCTCATATTCAGATGAGATACGTATGCAGTGGATGCGACATCCGCGCGAGTCATTTTCATTTAACCCCTTTTTTAGTAAACAACATAAGATAAACTCACACCCTTTAGACAAGAACTACAAAAGCGGATCCCGTAGAGTACTACGGATGAGTAGGGGTGCTAGTACCTTCCCTTCGCATAACCGACTCCCGAACCCAAGATTTGGTTGCAAGACCTTGTCTTTTCCTTTCCTCTTTTCAGGTTTACTTCGAGCGTTTCCTTTCCCTCCTTTGGGATAAATAACCGACGGTGGAGACTCTTCTGTCATTTTCTTTCGCCGATTGTTTTTTCGCACACTGTATTTTTCAGGTTGCGATAGATGGCGACTCTGCTGGGGACCCTCCTATCAACCGGTTGCTTTTGTAGTTTGTTTGTTTATTGGGTTTTGATGCTTTTGTACAGTTATTTATTTACCTGCTTTACCTTATTGCATTGTGTACATATCATTGTTGTATCTGTTGGCTGGCTATGGCTGCTTGGTGATCTTTGTGAGATGAGTTCTATACCTGAACTCGAGTGCACTTAGGATAGGAGAATGGCATAGTCTTGTCGACTTGTGTGGAGTTATTCCTTAGCAAGTTGACTTGTAAGCCCATTCACTTGGTGGAGGTCATGTTGAGATCAATAATGTCACACAAGTAAGTTGTAATTAGACATTACTTTTTCCAATATAGACCTTAGAAGCCGAGGACCTTAGTTTACCAAACCCATCTTGGCCTATTCGTAGGACGTAGTGCGAAAGTCATTTAAGTGTAAGATTTGATACGATTGTTACGCGATACTACACTCATAAGAGTCTCTCTTGAGAATATTTTTGGAATACGAGTAGTCGTTCCTCCGATAATATCCGAAAGATGGGATTATGACTATGGGAACCTTTTGTAGAACATGTTTGGCAGGTTTAAATCTTAGTACACTCCTTTTGGGTGGTTCTTAACCTAAACTCCATGCTCGTGACTTGCAACAAGCCCTTGATTCATGGTTGATCCGATCAGGTATCCTTAATATCAATGAAACTTGGGTGTTGATAAGGTGTAAACCATAATCCACCAAAATGGGTGGTTGATATTAAGGATAACATGATCCATCCCATGACCTTTGTTTGGTGTGCTCTTAATTTCTCTCCAGATAGTGCAACCTAACAGATGTTCAAGCAGATACAGCGATCCTGATTCCCATGCCACTGCATTGCATTCACATCATTTTGCATCACATCATTTTGCATTCATAATCATTCACACATGTTTATCCATTTCTGTGGGGTTTATATCTTCTACTTGATTCTAGTCGGAATTTTCTTGATTCTCATCAACGGCTTAGTATTTTTTTTACATCGTTTATCTATTGAGAGACTAGGATCAAGGGGGTAGAATACCTTTAGAATTGATAAACATGTCATTGCATTTACATATTCATTAGCATATCTTGCATAACAGGTACCGCCACAGTGTTCTCAGTTTGTTTGGTGTTCCATCAGCATGATAGCTGACCCAGGCATTCACCGGTACGGTACCCGTAGAAACCAACAGGGAGTAATGGAAAGCCTACAGGAAGAGTTCTCCGAGATGAAAATCCGCATGAATCAATTCATGGATGTGGTTCAAGGGGTGGCTCAGGGACAACAAGAGCTCAGGCAGATAATACAGAGGAATACCCCTGCTCAACTAGAGACGGTGACTGATCCTCCAGCTGGAAAGGCTAATGGACCCAATGGACCGGGGCCTATCCCAATCCTACATGTCACCTCCGGTCAACAGCCCGTTCATGATGATCAGGACGATCAGTTCCCCCTGCTGCAGGAAGACTTTGGTATGGGTCATGGTGTGGACCCCATGTTTAGAAGATTGGAAGAGAGGTTGAAGGCAGTGGAAGGACATAATCCTCTAGGAGTAGATGTTGTTGACTTGGGGCTGGTCCCAGGTGTGAGAGTGCCACCGAAATTCAAGGTCCCGATATTTGACAAATACAATGGCAACTCTTGCCCGAAGACCCATGTGCAAGCCTATTTCCGTAAAATGGTTGCATACTCCGATGATGAAAAGTTGCTTATGTACTTTTTCCAGGACAGCCTAGCTGGGGCATCCCTGGAATGGTATATTGGGCTGGACAGAGCCCACATCCGTTGCTGGAGGGATTTGGCTGAGGCTTTCGTGAAGCAGTATCAGTATAATGCAGACATGGCTCCGGACAGAACTCAACTTCAAAATCTGTCTCTTAAAAGAAATGAGTGCTTCAGAGAATACGCTCAACGCTAGAGAGAAACAGCTTCCCGTGTTCAACCTCCTATGTTTGAGAAGGAAATGGCTAACATGTTCATGAACACTCTGCCAGGACCTTATTTGGAGCGCCTGGTGGGTTGCAATGCCTCCAATTTTGCTGATGTAGTCTCTACCGGAGAGAGGGTGGAGAATTACCTGAGGACATAGAAGACCCAGAGTGGAGGTGGATCTTCATCAGGGGTGAATAAGCCATTCATTCAGGGACAGAAGGGGAGAGAAGGGGATGCAAGTGCCATATCTTCTTATCAGAACAGGGATAACTAGAGGAATAACTTTTAGAACTATCATCAGCAACCGTATGTTACGGCTGTGACCATTCCAGCTGCAGTACCACTACAACAACAACAACCACAGCGTCAACCAGCTCAGTACCAACCACAAGAACCGGGTAACAGGCCCGCCTATCAACCGAGGCCAAGGACGATGGATCGGCGTTTCGACACTCTTCCAATGTCGTACGCTCAGTTGCTTTCTAGTCTTTAAGAACTATAACTTGTGCAGTTGCGCACTCTGGCTCCTCCCGTTGGTAGGCTTCCGGTGGGTTATGACGCCAACGCTAGGTGTAGGTTCCACTCTGGGGCATCTGGCTACAATATTGAGAACTGCAAAGCTTTTAAGCACGTAGTTCAGGACCTCATTGATTCAAAGGCCGTTAACTTTGCACCAGCTCCTAATGTCGTCAACAATCCCATGCCCCACCATGGTGGAGCCAACGTTAACATGGTTGAAGAAGAAATCAAATTAGTCTCTGCGGTCAACAATGAAGATGGGGATAGTGATTGCGACATCGGTAACTGGGTACGTCCAAGGATCCCGGGTGAAGTTCTCAACAATTGGTCTACTGAGGAGATTGTCCAAGCCACTTGTCTAGAGGAGTAATTTTATTTGTTTATTCATGCATATCCAAGTCTTACGTTCCGCCAGGGCGTAATGACTCATTGTAGGGCTCATCTATGTGACACTTGCATTTTTTATCATAAATAAAGGACGTCTTTTTGCATTCAAATATTTTGTTCCCTGTCTTTCTATTTTTGCAGTTTTTCAAAACAAAATGGCAATGTTTTGTTTAGTCTCCACTTTTTTTTCACACTTATAAGCACATACCATCACTCATGCAGATGCACATCACCGGATCCTATTGATAACGGTTCTTCTATGGCTCGCTTCGACTTTGAAAATCCAATCTTTCAAGCTGAAGAAGAGGGTGATGAAGACTGTGAACTCCCTGAAGAACTTACCAGGTTATTAAAACAAGAGGAAAGGGTTATTCAACCGCATCAAGAGTCTGTTGAAGTGATTAATCTCGGCACCGAGGACACCAAGAGAGAAATCAAGATAGGGGCTGCTTTGGAAGACAATGTGAAGAAGGGGTTGATTGAATTGCTGCAAGAGTATTTTGACTTCTTCGCTTGGTCTTATCAGGACATGCCAGGGCTTGACACAGACATCGTGGTACATCGCTTGCCGCTCAAAGAAGGTTGTCCTTCGGTCATGCAGAAGCTTAGAAGAACAAGACCAGAGATGGCTGTCAAGATAAAGGAAGAAGTGCAAAAACAGTTGGATGCAGGGTTTCTAGCAATCACAAATTATCCGCCATGGGTTGCAAATATCATTCCGGTACCTAAGAAGGATGGAAAGGTACGGATGTATGTTGACTACCGGGAGCTGAACAGGGCTAGTCCTAAAGATGATTTCCCCTTACCTCACATTGACGTTTTGGTGGATAACACGGCTCAGTTCTCGGTATTCTCTTTCATGGATGGTTTTTCTGGCTATAATAAAATTAAGATGGCACCAGAAGACATGGAGAAGACAACATTCATAACCCTATGGGGCACCTTCTGCTAAAAGGTGATGCCGTTTGGTCTGAAAAATGCCGGAGCAACATATCAGCGAGCGATGGTGACTCTGTTCCATGATATGATTCATCATGAAATCGAGGTTTATGTTGATGATATGATTGCCAAATCTCAGACAGAAGAAGAACAGTTGGTGAATTTGCAGAAACTGTTTGAGCGTTTGAGGAAATTCAAGTTGAGGCTTAATCTGAACAAGTATACTTTTGGGGTGAGATCTGGAAAACTACTGGGTTTTGTTGTTAGCGGAAAAGGGATTGAGGTGGATCCGGCCAAAGTGAAAGCGATACAGGAAATGCCTGAGCCAAGAACAGAGAAATAAGTTTGTGGTTTCCTAGGGAGGTTGAACTACATTACAAGGTTCATCTCTCACCTAACAGCCACGTATGAGCCAATATTCAAATTATTGAGAAAAGATCAGGCTATCAGGTGGAATGATGATTGTCAAAGGGCGTTCGAGAAGATAAAAGAGTATTTGCAGAATCCTCCTATCCTTGTGCCTCCGGTCCCATGGAGACCGCTGATTATGTATTTGATAGTACTAGACAATTCCATGGGTTGTGTTCTCGGTCAACACGACGAGACAGGTAGGAAAGAGCATGCCATCTACTACCTGAGTAATAAATTCACAGATTGCGAGTCGAGATACTCAATGCTTGAAAAAACATGTTGTGCACTTGCATGGGTTACGAAGCGATTGAGACAATACATGTTGTCTCACACAACCTTACTGATCTCCAAAATGGATCCAGTCAAGTATATATTTGAGAAGCCAGCTCTCACCGGAAGAGTTGCTCGTTGGCAAATGGTACTGACAGAGTACGACATCCAGTATACTTCCCAGAAAGCCATCAAGGGGAGTATTCTATCAGACTATCTTGCTCAACAGCCGGTTGAAGATTATGAGCCGATGAAGTTTGATTTTCCAGATGAAGACATCATGTTCCTCAAGATGAAAGACTGTGAAGAGCCAGTTGTTGAAGAGGGACCTGATCCAGACGAAAAGTGGACTTTAATGTTTGATGGGGCCGTCAACGCCAGAGGAAGTGGAATTGGTGCTGTCATTACAACTCCAAAAGGTGCCCACATGCCTTTCAGCGCTCGTATGACTTTCGAGTGCACCAATAATGAAGCTGAGTATGAAGCCTGTATCTTGGGTATTGAGCAAGCCATTGATTTGAGAATCAAGACTTTGGACATCTTCGTAGATTCAGCTCTGGTAATCAATCAAGTGAATGGTGATTGGAACACTCTCCAGCCTACTCTGGTCCCCTACAGAGATTACACGAGAAGACTGTTGAATTTCTTCACAATAGTAAAGCTGTATCATATACCTCAGGATGAGAATCAGATGGCAGATGCTCCTTCTACTCTATCCTCCATGATCAAGGTGATTCGTTGGAACCATGCTCCCAAGATCGACGTGATGCGCCTTGATAGGGCCGCGTATGTGTTTGTTGCTGAACTGGTAGTTGATGACAAGCCCTGGTATCACGACATCAAGTGCTTTCTGAAGAATCAAGAGTACCCTGTAGGGGCATCCAACAATGATAGGAAGACTTTGAGAAGATTGGCAGGCAGTTTCTTCTTGAACAAAGACGATGTTCTGTATAAGAGGAACTTCGACATGGTTTTGCTCAGATGCGTGGACAGACACGAAGAAGACATCTTAATGCAGGAAGTTCATGAAGGCTCCTTCGGTACTCATGCCGGCGAACATGCAATGGCTAAGAAATTGTTGAGAGCAGGTTATTACTGGATGACCATGGAATCTGATTGTTTCAAATATGCTCGGAAGTGCCATAAATGCCAGATTTATGCTGATAAGGTGCATGTGCCGCCAAATCCTTTGAATGTGATTTCTTCGCCGTGGGCTTTTGCTATGTGGGGCATTGATATGATTGGAAAGATTGAGCCGACCGCTTCCAATGGGCATCGCTTCATCCTTGTTGCCATCGACTATTTCACCAAGTGGGTCGAAGCAGCGTCATTTGTGAAGGTCACCAGACATGTGGTTTCCCGATTCATCAAGAAAGAAATCATTTGTCGCTATGGGATTCCCGAAAGAATCATTACTGACAATGGTTCTAATCTCAACAACAAAATGATGAAGGAGTTGTGCCATAAATTCAACATTCAGCATCACAATTCTTCCCCTTACCGCCCTAAGATGAACGGTGTTGTTGAAGCGGAAAATAAGAACATAAAGAAGATTGTGCAGAAGATGGTCGTTATGTACAGAGATTGGCATGAGATGTTACCCTTCGCCTTGCATGGGTACCGTAATTCAGTACGTACATCGACCGGGGCAACCCCTTATTCCCTTGTGTATGGTATGGAAGCAGTCCTACCTGTTGAAGTAGAGATTCCTTCTCTAAGAGTCCTGTTGGATGTCAAGTTAGACGAAGCTGAATGGATTCGGACAAGGTTCAATGAGTTGAGTCTTATCGAAGAGAAGCGAATGGCAGCCATTTCTCATGGGCAGTTGTATCAAAGTCGGATGAAGAGAGCCTTTGATCAGAAAGTGCGTCCTCGATGCTTCCATGTCGGAGATTTGGTGTTGAAAAGGATCCTTCCTCCTCAGACAGATCACATGGGCAAGTGGACTCCTAACTATGATGGACCGTATATTGTCACCAAGGGTTTTGATGGTGGGGCCTTAATGCTTGCAACGATGGATGGTGAAAACTTCACTTCCCCGGTGAACTCAGACGCAGTTAAATATACTTCGCATGAAATGGACCCGCTAGACAATAAAAAGAGTAGTCCAGGAAAAAATGGGCATCCCGGCGAACCAAGAAAATGAAAAAGGTTCGGGCAAAAATTAGGGATTAAAAGTGAAAAGATTGTACACCCGGTATGTTGAAAACCTGAAAAGGCAACTTAGGCAAAAATGGGTATCCCGGTGGATTGAACACCCGAAAATGGCGATCTAGGCAAAAGTTAGGGATTAAGCGAATGACTGCGTTCTGAGTAGTTCTGAATCTCATCTCGTGTCAATGACTGGAAACTTTTGAAGGATAGGAAACAATCCGATCACTCTTTCAGAAAGCTGATCATCTGGAGGATCTTGAAGACGAGCAAATCATAGCAGAATTGGAACCCAATAGAAATCCATTTCACATTGCCATTAGATTAATGTCTGTTTTTATCTGTTGTGCGATTACCTCTTCCCAGGGATTGTTCCTGATGTAAATGCCTATTCAGAGGCCGTTCAATCAATAAAATCATGTTATTCAATATATCTCTGTTTTCATTTTTATTTTTCTGTTTTGTTTGCAAAAATGACGTCCGAATTTTTTGATAAACATTGCATCATGACACATAAGAGCTTTACAGGTACATGCTTAATAAACATTTAAAATTGCTGTAAATTTTAAGTGCTTTGGATCGTCTATTCAGAACAGGTACCCTCGGGGCATTTCCTTAAAATCCTCTGCAGATGATCGTGAATGTTTTCCGCCAACAGACGAATTTGGTATCTTATCCCTGCAGAGCTGATCAGAGCGTTGGATTCTTCGATCTCCAGCAGGTTCTCACCACTATACCTCCCCCCAAGCGGTGGTTTCAGATTATACACTCCCTAGTAGAGTTGACAATGTCAGACTATATACCCCCAACGGAGTTGACAGTGCTAGACTGTATCTTCCCAGCAGAAGCGGCTGCTCCTCAGAGTTCGAGGCCAGATCGATAATCCCAATGCCAAATCCATGGTTTCTTTCCTTGAAGCAGAACCTCGGTACCGTATCGGTGTTTGCTTCCCCTGCTGAGTCATCTCTCGCAGATCGTGGTTGCTAGAACCATTATCGCTTTCCCCAACAACAGGTTTTCAGTGCCGTTCTCTCCCCAGTCAGAATCTCGGTATTTCGTCATTGCTAGAACACCGTGTGGCGGGTCATTTCCCCACAGAATTCTTTGCGCTGTACATCTCCAGCAGCCTTGCCAGGGTCCAGAAGATGGTGATCATTTCCCCAGCAGATCCCCTTGCCTCAGTGTGGCATTCTACCCAGCATTTCGCATCCCTGCATGTAGAATCATAGTGCATTGCAAATCGCGTAGCATTTCCATTTTCATGGAGCATTACGCCATTGAAAAGTTCAAAGATACGCATGTAAGCATAAAACATTCTCGGTATCCCAAGTGATAAGCCAGAAGTTGTTTCCAGTACTTAGACTGAAGATTGTTCATGACTTACCTTTGTTATCCCCAGCAAGTGTCATTGGCCCATGCGCCGCCTCTATTATCGTTCCCTATTTCTGTCGATGCTGACAGGCATGAAGTTTCCGGTATTCAGACCGAAGTGGCGTTCAGGCCAGTTTCCCGATGTTGAGATCGAAGAAGTTTCCGACGTTCAGGTCGACGCAACTTGTGGCATTCAGGCCAGTTTTCCGATGTTCAGATCGAAGAAGTTTCCGACGTTTAGGTCGACGCAACTTGTGGCGTTCAGGCCAATTTTCCGACGTTCAGATCGAAGAAGTTTCCGACGTTCAGGTCGATGCAACTTGTGGCATTCAGACCAATTTTCCGATGTTCAGATCGAAGAAGTTTCCGACGTTCAGGTCGACGTAACTTGTGGCATTCAGGCCAACCTCTCGGTGTTCAGACCGATATTAATAATCTCATATCCCCCGATGTTCAGATCGAAGTCATTTCCAATATTCAGACTGATGAGCGGCATTCAGGCCATGGTTATTTCTGTGTTACCATTTATTTTGGTATCTAGGTTAACATTCTTTTTCGGTATTCAGACTGACTCTCACCGTACCAGACGGATTCTTCTTTCAAGACCACCTCTTTGCCGATTCTGACAGGCATTGTTACTTCACTTCACTTCAGTGCAAATTTTTGAGCTTTTATTGTATTCAATCCCTTGATACCTCGAAAGCACGAAATCCGCTGCTATCTTCTTTCCAGGTCTCAAGTTGATTGAATAAGGGCAGCTGTAATACCCCAAAATTTACCCTTCATCTTTCCTGGAAGCATGCGCTTTACACCTCATGCATGCATTCATTTTTAGGTCATTTAGCATTTGCATTTCGTCGTGGCAATTGGAATCGGATCCAAGAAGCTTGAACATCATCCAAGACACTTTGTGGGCTCTATTTAGATGATCAGTCAACACAATGGAAAGACTTGAGTTACTTCCAATAGGGGTCTATTCGTCAGTCAAAACATTAATCTTGAAGGAGCAAAGGTTTGTTCATGAGCTGTCATGCTCGCTAGGCGAAGCCCACGTGTTTTGATAAAAAAAGAAAAGAAAAAAAGAAAAAAGAAAAACAGAAAAAGAAAAAAAAATAATAATAAAAAAAATAAAAAAAAAAAAAAATATATATATATATATTAAATAAATAAATAAATAGATAAATAAATAAAAGAAAAATTATGGACTTGGACCTCTCTCATTTGAGCCCACAGGTCCACAAAAATCAGGTTATAAATTCAGAGTTTCAGTGAAACAAAAGACCATTCTATTCCTATTACCCTGGCTGGAGGAAAAAGATAGTGAGAGAAGAGCTAACAGAGTTCAGAGCAACCTCCAAACCCAGAAGGGAACTCAACTGCACAGAATCACCTCTGCCTCACATAAACCCTAAAGATTGTTTTGTAAACCTCACGGGTGCAACTCAATTTCAATCAAGCTCTCCAATCAGGTTTGCCCTATTCCCATTATTTTACGCCTTCAATTTGAATGTTCTAAATGTGTGATGTATTGTGTATGAATGTATAAATAATGCCTTGAATGCTTAATCGTTTAATTTTGGAAGTGTATGCCACAGGGTTTGAGGTTTCTAAAACCATATTGTTATCCATGAAAAAAATGCTTATCGTGTTTCACTAACCCTTTTGTTGAGTTTTTGTGAAGGCTCACATGACTTTTGCAGGGATAGCTCACTGGATATTCCACTTTGCTTGTGGGATACCATTTGGGAGATTTATTCTGATTGCCTTGTTGGCACATTTACTTTATACATGTTTGTTTTGTATGTGTTCGTATCCCCGCAGGTAGCGCGGTTCCTTCGTCAAGAACTGTCTTTTTGCATGAGCATCCCAAACCCTAACCCTTCATTGATTTTTCTTCTCCTAAACACACGTTTACTCCTTCTACTACAGGTGAGTAAGTCTCCAAAGGTCGAGCATTCGGTAGATTGCGTAGTAACGCCGTCCGCCCCCAAAACATAATCCTTAACCCCGTAGTTAGCCGAACTACGGCATGCTCTGATTCTCATTCCATATGAGATACGTAGCCATAAGATGCGATGTCTTAGCGAGCACACATCCCCCCAAACCCATAGGTCATCCGAGTTACGAAGACTCTGATTCTCATATTCAGATGAGATACGTATGCAGTGGATGCGACATCCGCGCGAGTCATTTTCATTTAACCCCTTTTTTAGTAAACAGCACAAGATAAACTCACACCCTTTAGACAAGAGCTACAAAAGTGGATCCCGTAGAGTACTACGGATAGGTAGGAGTGCTAGTACCTTCCCTTTGCATAACCGACTCCCGAACCCAAGATTTGGTTGCGAGACCTTGCCTTTACCTTTCCTCTTTTCAGGTTTACTTCGAGCGTTTCCTTTCCCTCCTTTGGGATAAATAACGCACGGTGACGACTCTTCTGTCATTTTCTTTCGCCGGTTGTTTTTTCGCACACTGTATTTTTCAGGTTGCGACAGAGAGGAACTAATGGAGGAGTAGATCTAGAGACCACAGACAATGAGGTCTGTAGAATTATTACAACTGGCCAAGTTAAGGAATGGCCTAGTAGGAAACACCTATCAGCTAGTAAGCTCACTATGAAATATGCCATTCTGCATAAGATTGGTTCAGCAAATTGGGTACCTACTAATCATATATCTACCATCTCCATTACTCTTGGGAGGATCATTCATGCCATTGGAACTAAGATAAACTACAATTTTGGAAAGTTTGTGTTTGATCAAACCATCAAACATGTCTCCACCAATGCTGTAAAGTTTCCCGTTGCATTCCCATCTATCATATGTGGCATCATCCTGAGTCAACAACCAGGAATCCTGAGTTCAAGTGATACTCCAAGCAGGAGAAAGACCCCTCTATCAATTCACTATAACCTTTTTGAGGGTAGTCATGTCAATGATGTTGTTATGACATCTGCCAGAAGGGAACCTGCATCTCAAGGGAGCCTAATTATTCAATTGAAAGATACCTGCAAGGAATTAGAGGAAGGTATGAAGGTGGCCAAGGCAAGAAAAGAAGCTTTGGAAGCCCTTATCTATAGCCTTGAAAAGGAGGAGTTAGAAAAGGCTGGAAAGGATTCAGATGAAAAACCACAATGCAGTGGCAGCTCTAGAAGCTCTGGGGGTTCTAAAGATGAAGATGAAGGTAAAGGAGATACTTCTTCTTCTGATTAATTGTCCCTGACTATATTGAAGACTTGAAGAGGTGCTGGAAGGTGTGGTGGAAGCTAGGCTGCTGTTTGGAAGGTTATTGTCTTGTGTGTTTTTGTTTTTTGTGGCAGTCCTCTTGATGCTTGTTATGTAATTTTTAGGGCTCTTAATGAGTTCCTTGAATTTGTTCATTATCTCAACTGTCTGCTGTGTATAATGATGTTGTGTACTGCATGAATATTATGTTTTCACATGTTTAATGTTATAACATCTGTCCTAACATTCTCTGACAGACTATTGGACATTTATTTTGTCTGATTGGTCACCTTTGGTCAATTTTGACTAAAAAGGGGGAGAAGTGTTGAAGTGTTGATATGGAAGCAGTTGTGGAGAGATGTATGTGGCTGGACATAAGTGTCGCATTACGCGAAAAACCGGCGGGAAAACAAAATAACAGAGCCGCCACCGTGCATTATTTATCCCAAAGGAGGGAAAGGAAACGCTCGAAGTAAACCTGGGAAAGACATGGTCTCGCGACCAAAGAGAATGGGATCGGGAGTCGGTTATGCGAAGGGAAGGTATTAGCACCCCTACGCATCCGTCGTACTCGACGGGATCCACGCACAAAAGGAAGGAAAATGGCTGCTAAAACACTGCTCACAGACAAACAAATACTGGCTGAAAGAAACACAAGAAAACAAACAAGAATGACTCGGCAGGACATCGCATCCTGGGCCTACTTAGTCTATCAAACATAGACATCAGAGTCGAAGTAGTTCGGACTGGGAGAAAACATGCTCGCTAGGATGTCGCATCCTATGCATACGTATCTTCTCGGACTAAGAAGAATCAGAGCATCCGTAACTCGGCTCACGCACACCAAACACAACAGACACAGGCAAACATGGAATCCGAATGCCAATCGCTGGACTTACATCAGACTCCGAACCAAACACACGCACACTGAAAACCAGATGCCACTTGATGGACTTATACCGGACTCCAAGCACACAACAAGAGGATACGGAATGCCAATCGCTGGGCTTACATCCATCTCCTAACACACACAAGAAAACAAAACAAAAAGGGCGCCCGGAGAGATCAGCTCATCTCCTGCCTACGTACCTCATCTGGTATGAGGATCAGGGCGACGTAGTTCCCCTACGCAGGGACAAAGGACTAGCCTAACCAGATAACAGAGGGAGACACAACTAGGGAGACTACGACTCGAGCCTAGATGTTATCATGCATAATCATCCCTAAGTTAAGGTTGCTATCTAACTTGCACAGGGAGCAAGCTATCCTAAGCAGCACAGGCAAAGAAAAACAATCACACAAATAGCACACACTATATACACACAAAATGGGCTCACACAAAGGGTTAGGCTGCAAAAGCAAGCCAACTGTATCAGGGTGATGTTAGCTCTTAACCTTAACATTGAGAGTTAAGGTGAAGCAGATGAAGTGGGAAGTGAAGGGTGTGCCTCATAGCTCTTATCCCTGGCCTAGGAGAGCTTTAGACAAAAGGAAGTGTGGGTTCAGAAAGTGGGAACCCTTCTACACTTATGACACTGACTCAACTGTACAACTGTACAAGGATCTTGGGTTAATGTCCACAATGCATCAACACCAGTTGTGTGAGCAAAGGGATGACTCAACAAGAATAGCAGGAGATGGATTGCACATCTCTTGTATCTGCCAATTGCCTTATCAAAGGTTTTTTCCTGCTTGGGGACAAAAATAAACAATCACAAGCATTGCCTCTTAAGGAGGACTTTAGACAGGTGCCTGGCCAAGTAACAGGCCAGGTCTTCCAGACTACATGGAGTTAGAGACATTATACCTCAATGATCAAGCTAGCAAGCAAAGCTAAAGCAAGTTCACAAGGGAACTATAGCAACTAAAGTACCTGAAAACAATCCAACATAATCAGTACTCAACTCAAACAGAAGTCAAACAGACAATGGTCAACAGTTAACTGTACAGTCAAACAACAATCAAACAAAGCAATGCACAAAGGTGCAATCCACAAGGCCTAAGCACAAGTCTCAAAGCCTACAAAACAAACTCAAGGTTAGTCATAAACAAGCAATAGACCAACTCCAATTGAGTGCACATCATCAAGTATAAGCAATTGTGCTCTTTGACCTGAAACAAAGCTCAAACATTAAGCACTAACCACTAGGACAAGGCCTAGGGTCAAAATGGGTGCAATAAACCAAAACAGAACATGAAAATTTGTAAGAATCAAGCTCAATCAAATAAGAAACAAATCCAAGTGGTCTCATATTCATATCATCAACCAATATCATTTCATGAAGCATTTAGTGCAAAGCATGCAATTTGAAGCTCATAGAACCAAACAGAATGATTCAATCCACATCCACTCAAAAACATTTCAATAAATCTCTTCAAAAATCATGGTTAAACAGCATTCATCAAAGGACTATCACACCAAATTTCAAGTCATTTGGACCAAGGGAAGCAAGTCAATTAAATTCATCAAGTCAAGGTATGCATATACAAGCTCATACAAGGCACCAAATCATGCATCAACTTCAAGCAAGCATAAAACAGAAACCACACATGATAAATGAACCAAATCAAATCCATGACAAACTTCAAAGTGTCTAGAACACATGTGCAAAATTTCAGACTCATCTAATAAACATCAAGAATTTCACAAATCATATAAGATCATGACTCACAAAAAGTCCACAATTGGTCAAACAGAAAAGAAATTCTCAAACAAATCATAAATGCATCCAAAAAATCCACAAAAATTCATGATCAAACTTAACATCCAGAAGAATCAACATGCAAAAATTCAGATTTTTTGAATTCATATGACATGGTAAATAAAATTATCAAATTGGACAAGAAATGGTGTGACACAAATTGTCACACCTCCAATGATCATATCATATCTCACAAACCAGAAATGAAAAAATCACAAACTCTATACCAAAATGCTCCTAAAGGTGTCTAGTTCACTCATGTAAAATTTCAGCTCCATTGCATCAAGCATCAGGATTTCACAAAAGAAATGGCAAGCAATGTGCAAGGAATGACATGCAAGAACAAACCCTAGCCAAAAATAAAAATCCACACGTGCACAATTTTTGCAAAAATCACCATAAAATAGTAGACATGGCAAGGATCATGGCACAAAAAATCTCATGTGAATTGGATTAATATTTAGGGAGATATGGATTTTCTAATGTGGAGAAAAAATAAAAATCATGTGGAAATGCATATGAACATGTGAAGCATATGGTGGAAAAATAATGCAAATGCCAAAATGAGAAACGCTGGAGTGGAGGATCGAAGCCAGTTGCTATTCAAATCCTGGCGCGCTACAGTGAAGCGCAGCGTTTCACTAAATGAGGTGTCACGGTTTGATTGGTGCATGGAGCAAAAACAAGGAAATCATGCAAACAGGCGAATACACGGATCAAATGCGTTCTGGCTAGGGTTCTTGAACATATTCAACATGTTCTTCATCAGAATTCCAGGTGATGAACATTTTTCACAGAAATCAACAAACGATACATCAATAGCTTCGTCTTAGCATGCACATTAACAATCTCAAATCCATTCCACCTAATTCTTACTATTAAACACGGATCGAGCAGAATAAGATTTGAACATCAAACTGAAAATTCACATATCTTTCTTGTTTCTCAATGAAAATCAAAAGTATAAAGCTCAGTGTACTCATGGATAGAAGCTCTACAGAATGCACATCACAATTACATGAATCAAGAGTATCGAATTCTGACCTGGTTTGAAGTGCAGATTTGGATTTGAGGTTTTCTGGCTTTGGAATGGTGAAACAGATGATCCTCAAAGCTCCAGTAGATGAAAGAGTGAAGATCCAATGCTCAATTATGCTTGAAGTAGCTCAAATCAGCACTTGCCATAGAAGAAGCTTGATGTAACAGTTCCAAGTTTGGCTCGAATTTGCTGAATCCTTGCTTGCAGAAAGTCCAATACTGCTTCTAGATGATGGAACAATGAAGAACAATGCAAGGTTCTTTGAGAATTTGCAGAAAAAAATCAAAAGGAAAAGTTGAGAGAATTTGCAATTTTTTGATCTAGATCTGTTCAAAATGAGGTGTTAATCGCCAATTCAGTTAGGATTTGTAATATATATGATGGATTAAAGAAGATGCTAATCAGGATTAAGCCAAATGCAAAGTAATTAAGTGAAATGCAAATTTAAGCCAAATGGCCAAAGTAACCTCATGTGCATGGACATGCTGCTACAGTACACGAGTCATGAGCCAAACACACTCCAAATGTGATTTAAGACCAAGTGCAAGTGAAATTATGTGTGGAAAATGCATATTTTTGAAAGTCACCTTTTTCCCTCCCTTTTTTAAATTCAAATCAAGTGAAAAATGCAATTTTTGTGTGATGAGTTTTGATGAAATGTAATGAATGATTATGATAGAACATGTTAAAAGGAGATTGTAGCAAAAAAAACCCACATGAATTGGCCAATTGGTGTGAAAGTTATCCAAGTTTGAAGTTCAAAATCCATGGACAATGATTTGATCATAATTTGCCAACCACAAATGAAAAATGGATGTTCTTGGACCTTTTGGAAAGGTGAGAGCAAGATCTTCAACTTTCATGTTGGATAAAATTCCATTTGAAGCTTGTATGATGATGTAAATTTGAGGAGAAGACCTTTCCATTTTTGGCAGTTTGAAATTACAGGTCACTTACTATTTTTGGAAACTTTTCATCTGACCTCAAATTCTTCAATGTTGATCTTTGAAATGTCAAATGAGACTTTTATGGACATGAATGAGGCCTCTCAAACCATCTCCCACCTTCAAATCCATGGTTTTATGCACAGTTGACCACAGTTGACTTTCTAGGGTTTCAGATGAAATTCAGTTTGACTGTTGAGCTTTGATCATCCAATCCTTGGCCAAACCACTTCAAAATGATCCCTAGGTCATATGAACTTGTTGAATCAATCCTAGGGCTTTGCTTCCATAGGAATTGCACATGCTTGCTTGCACAATTGATCCTCCTAACCAGTCTTGACTGATGATCTTACACTTGGGCAAATGGACAATGCAATGCTATGCAGTGGACAATGTAATGTTAATGACCTAATCATGAAAATGAATGTACAAAATGGGAGGTGCAAATTTGAGGTGCTACAACTGCCCCTATTCAATCAACTGGGAACCCGAACGGGTGAGAGCAACGGCTGTCAGACTCTCAGGGTAAACAGGGATTGAATACCAAGAACCGTAGAAATTTGCACAATGCGGGGATCCACCAACGGAAACGTCCACTGGGATCTAATATTTATTACTGGGGATTTTGATTTTTTCTAGTTTTTCTCTCAAGGGTACAACCACCTCCAGACATCTCAAGACGATGAATGGGAACAGAAATCACAACTAGACGTCAACGGACGACTAGGGAAAACTCAACGTTTACCGAGACCAACGGAGAGGTACCCAGACATTAACGAATGAACTGGGAAAGATACAACCATACGTCAACGGACGTAGTGGGAAAAACTCATCGTTTACCAAAACCAACGGAGAGGTAACTCTACTGGGGACGACCAGGAAAAACTTGACGTTTACCAAAACCAACGGAGAGGTAACCAGACATCAACGGATGAATGGGAAAGACTCGACCAGACGTCAACGGACGAACGGGAGAAGCTCGACGTTTATCGACACCAACGGAGAAGGAGGAACCACTTCACTAAGGAAGGGATACGACAACCGGAAACCGAATAGGACGCCTGCCGACGACTCTACTGGGAATTCTGGCTGAGAATCAACCAGACATTAACGAATGACTGGGGAATAGGATATACAATCAGACATCAACGGACGACTGAGAAAAACTTAACGTTTATCGAAACCAACGGAGAGGTAGCTCTGCATGGGGAAATATATCACAAACAACCGTCAACAGACGATCGGGAAAAACTCGACGTTTATCGAAACCAACGGAGAGGTGACTCTGGGGGGAACCAACAACCATTAACGAATGGTCTGTGGGGAATAAGCAACTATACGTCAACGGATGCACAGGAAAAACTCATCGTTTATCGAGACCAATGGAGAGGTAACCTTTTATTGGGGATAATGAACATAACCAATCATCAACGGACGATTGGGAAAAACTCAACGTTTATCGAGACCAACGGAGAGGTAACCCTGGGGAGGGTAAGGGATGTTATGAACATCGAAAGATGATGTTTACTGACATCAAGGAAGACCAGACATTGACCGATGACTGGGGTGAGACTCGATGTTTACCGACACCGAAAGATGGTGTTTGCCGACACCAAAGAAAGACGACCAGACATTAACGAATGACTGGGAAATACGACTCGATGTTTACCGACACCGAAAGATGGTGTTTACCGACACCAAGCAAAGATGACCAAACATTAACGAATGACTGGGAAATACGACTCGATGTTTACCGACACCGAAATATGGTGTTTACCGACACAAAGAAAGAACACACGTGGGTGTTGACACGATACTGATTAGTATCACAAGATGACATCTACAAATGTCAGGGCAAGGCTGATCACTTGCGGGGATCTCACTTGGGAGAATCAAACCTTAGCTTCCACCAACGGATGAGGAGATAAACCTCTCTGGGGTATCAATCCTGAATGCTGTCAGGAGCAACTGTAGCAAACGTGCCGTACCGATGTTGAACAACAATCCGCCTCTGTCGGGGAATACAGTCTGAATGGTTTCGAACACATGAATGCATATGTTTGAATTTTTCTATGGTGTAATGCTCCATATGAAATGGAAATGCTACGCGATTTTGAGGATGCAATGATCACTAAATGCAAAATGATGAACTCCGGCTGGGAAGCCAAACTGATCGGATATTCCCACTTTGTGGGGAGACTCTGCTTGAGGAATACTCTGCGGGGAGAGCACCGACTTCTCACTCATGCTGGAGAAACAAAACTGTTGCTGGGGAAAGGATAGAATCCACTGGGGACATCCTTCACAGGACCCAATCCACTTAGGGACTCCACTCGGGGAAACAACCAAAGCGACTTTGCTGAAGACTTCCTAACGGCGACTGCGCTGAGGAACCAACACAACTACTCCACTGGGGAAGCAAACAAAGCGACTCTCTGGTGAAGTAATGAAACTACTCGTTGGGGAGTAACACCAACTCTGCTAGGGATAATCAGGCGACTTCACTAGGGAGAGCCAACCGATCCACGAATGATAAACTCTGCTTTGGGAAATAAATGTTACTCCGCTGGGGACGACCCTTCCAATCCACAGGTAGGATAGACTCAGCTTGGGATGCAGACATCATTCCGCTACGGAAGACTCATTCAATCCACAGGTAGGATAAACTCAGCTTGGGATGCAGACATCATTCCGCTACGGAAGACTCATTCAATCCACAGGTAGGATAACTCTGCTGGAGATAAATTTCTTTGAACCCGCTCCACTCAGGGACTCGCTGAGGAAAATCAATCAACATAAATCTCTGCTCGAGAGATCTGCTAGGGAAAGCAACTCTGTTGGGGACAACCCACCGACCTGCTGAGGAAGAGCACAACCCTGGTGGGGAAAGCAAATATACCAGACCCTATGCTGGAGAGAAATATCCACAACCCTGCTGAGGAGAGGCGCTCACAACCATGTTGGGGACAACAGTACTTCAAACCCGACTGCTGGGGAACAACACTCCACTGATACCTCCGCTGGGGATACAACATCCTTCCAACTCAGTGGGGATCTCAACTGGGGAAATATTCGCTGGGGAATACACTCACTTCAAGCCTGCTGGGGATAGGCAATCCTTAGATCTGCTGGGAATAGAAGACACCATCCATAGACATCTCTGCAGAGGAACACAACTCTGATAGCTCTCATTCTTGCTTGGAGAGGGATTTGCTGGGGAAACATCTTCACAGATAACGACCTGCAAAACAACACAACAAAATGCCCCAGGGGATACATGGACACGATACGCTCAAGTGTCCTCAACATTCAAAATGATTTTCAAATGTTTTATCTTTCTGCAAGTTATTGTTAAGCCTTCATGTTTTTATATGCAATGTTTATCAAAAATTCGGACGTTTTTGCAAACAAAACAGTAAAATAAAAACAAGAGAGCTATTTATCTGAATAACGACTTTTATTGATTGAAAATGTGCCTGAAAAGGAAAATACACTGGGAAGCAATTCCTAGAAAGAGGTAATTGCGCATAAAAGGAAAAAATCTATCCTAATGGCAATGTGAACACGACATCCACTATTTCCCAATTCTGTTATAACTCACAGATCATCAGTTTTCCTCCCAACTCCTTGCTTTCTGAGAAGATTGACTGGACCGATCACATCTTTCAAGATGGGAGACGAAGAAGCGCGATGTAGTACAGATAACTCAGATTGTAGTCTTCGCTTTAATCCCTCTTTTGCCTGGATTGCCCTTTCGGGTTTTCAATCCACCGGGATACCCATTTTTGCTTAAGTCGCCCTTGCGGGTTTTCGACTTACCGGGTGTACAAATTCTTTTCATTTTATCCCTAATTTTTGCCCGAACCTTTTCTTTCTGTTTTTTGGTTCTCCGGGATGCCCTTTTTTGCCTGGACTCTTTTATTCTTTTTTTCCGGTGGGTCAATTTATGCGAAGTATTTTTTGACTACATCTGAGTTAACTGGGGACGGGAAATCTTCACCATCCATAGTTGTAAGCATCAAGGCTCCACCGGAGAAGACCTTCTTCACAACATATGGACCTTCATAATTAGGAGTCCACTTGCCCCTGTTATCTGTACCGGGAGGAAGGATCCTCTTCAAAACTAGATCACCAGTTTGATAGCTCCGAGGATGCACTTTTTGATCAAAGGCTCGCTTCATCCTTCTCTGATACAATTGCCCATGGCACACAGCTGCTAGCCGTCTCTCTTCGATAAGGCTCAACTCGTTAAACCTTGTTCGAATCCACTCGGCTTCATCCAGCTTGACATCTAACAAAACCCTCAGAGAAGGAATCTCCACTTCAACTGGTAGAACAACTTCCATACCATACACAAGGGAGTACGGGGTTGCCCCGGTCGACGTACGTACTGAGGTACGGTACCCGTGCAAAGCGAAAGGCAGCATCTCATGCCAATCCTTGTACGTAACGACCATCTTCTGCACAATCTTCTTGATATTCTTATTTGCCGCCTCTACAGCACCGTTCATCTTCGGTCTGTAAGGAGAAGAATTGTGATGTTCAATCTTGAAATCTTTACAAAGCACTTTCATCATCTTGTTGTTGAGATTCGAACCATTGTCAGTGATGATTCTCTCAGGAACTCCATAACGACAGATGATTTCCTTCTTGATGAACCGGGCAACCACTTGTTTGGTAACATTAGCATAGGAAGCTGCTTCCACCCATTTGGTGAAGTAGTCAATCGCAACCAGGATGAAGCGATGTCCATTCGAAGCAGTAGGCTCAATCTTCCCAATCATATCAATCCCCCACATGGCGAACGGCCAAGGTGAATTCATGACATTCAGAGGGCTTGGTGGTACATGCACCTTATCAGCATAAATTTGACACTTATTGCACTTCCGAGTGTACTTGAAACAATCGGATTCCATAGTCATCCAGTAATAACCGACTCTTAACAATTTCTTCGACATTGCATGACCACCAGCATGGGTACCAAACGAACCTTCATGCACTTCTTGCATCAACATGTCTGCTTCGTGTCTATCCACGCATCTGAGCAAAACCATGTCAAAGTTTCTCTTGTACAGCACATCATCCTGATTCAAGTAAAAGCTTCCAGCTAGCCTTCTCAGGGTTTTCTTGTCATTCTTTGACGCACCTTCAGGATACTCCTGACTCTTGAGGAAGTTCTTGATGTCAAAG
Organism: Lathyrus oleraceus; assembly: GCF_024323335.1. NCBI lineage: Eukaryota > Viridiplantae > Streptophyta > Magnoliopsida > Fabales > Fabaceae > Lathyrus > Lathyrus oleraceus. The sequence goes on from NC_066583.1 coordinate 107,186,015, forward strand.
TACCACGGCTTCTCATCAACACCAACAGACTCGGCTGCAAACACATACGCAGGCCTCTCAAGTCGATTCACCACAACATGTGGCACATGATTCCACCAATGAACTTTGATCATGGACGACAAAGTAGCCAAGGCATCAGCCATCTGATTCTCATCCCGGGGGACATGATACAACCTCACCTTCTTGAAGAACGTCAGTATTCTTCTGGTGTAATCTCTATACGGAATCAAATGCGGCTGGTTGGCCTGATTGATCACTAAAGCGGAATCTCCAAAGATGTCAAGAGTTTTAATCCTTAGATCAATGGCTTCTTCTATCCCCATGATACAAGCCTCATACTCAGCTTCGTTGTTGGTGACGTCAAAAGTCAATCTGGCAGAAAAGGGTATATGAGCACCTTTAGGATTGATCAACACTGCACCAACACCGTTACCATTCACATTCACAGCGTCGTCAAACATCATTGTCCACTTGTCATCAGGATCCGGTCCTTCCTCGACAAGAGGCTCTTCGCAATCTTTCATCTTAAGATACATGATGTCTTCATCAGGGAATTCAAACATCATAGGCTGATAATCATCAATCGGTTGCTCGGCGAGGTAGTCTGACAGAATACTACCTTTGATGGCCTTCTGCGACGTGTACTGGATATCATATTCTGTTAAGATCATCTGCCAACGGGAAACACGTCCGGTGAGAGCCGGCTTCTCAAAGATGTATTTCACTGGATCCATCTTAGAAATCAATAAGGTAGTATGGTTCAGCATATACTGCCTCAGTCGGCGAGCAGCCCAGGCCAAAGCACAACAAGTTTTCTCAAGCTGTGAATATTTGATTTCACAGTCGGTAAAATTTTTGCTAAGGTAGTATATGGCATGCTCTTTTCGACCAGACTCGTCATGCTGTCCCAATACACACCCCATCGAGTTCTCAGTCACTGACAGGTACATTATCAGTGGTCTCCCAGGAACTGGAGGAATCAGGATTGGAGGTTTCTGTAAATACTCTTTTATCTTGTCAAAAGCTTTCTGACAGTTATCATTCCACCTGATTGCTTGATTCTTTCTTAGCAATTTGAATATCGATTCACACGTGGCAGTTAGGTGAGATATGAACCTTGCAATGTAGTTCAATCTCCCTAAAAACCCACGAACCTGCTTCTCTATTTTCGGTTCAGGCATTTCTTGAATAGCTTTGACTTTTGCTGGATTAACCTCAATCCCCTTCTCACTGACAATGAAGCCCAACAGCTTCCCTGATCTCACACCAAACGTACACTTGTTCGGATTCAGCCTCAGTTTGAACTTTACCAATCTGTCAAACAACTTCTGCAAATTAACCAGGTGCTCCTCTTCTGTCTGCGACAATAGTTACTAGAGCCTGATTGGTTGGCCTGACCCGATTCTCAGCACTTCGATTATTCTGGTAGGCAATGTCGTACCTCCAAGGCACAACCTTACTATTCTCAACAACAGGTCTTCTACCTGATACCGCAATAGTAGTTGGAGTGTTGACAGTTATTGGTGCGGAGATGGTAACAGGAGTACCACTTGTTGTAGGCGCACTACCAACAGTCCTCGGCCCACGTCCTTCAGACGGTTTGAAAAATATAGTGACAGTTGACACTGCCCCACGATCTCTATTATCAGCCCGGACAAACTCTACACAGCCCTCATCCATCAGACCCAAGATACCGGCCCGCAACTGATCACACCCATTATCTGACTCAACACATCCCAAACAATTCTCATCACAGCCCGGGTAGACACCCCCATTTAACAAACGGCCCTTTACTACAAACAAGGAAGTCTGAACGTCATCGACACAAACAACAAGATCTTCAACTTCTTCCCCCTCAACACAGTTCACCCGGTGAGCACCATGCGCAGGCATATGGTTATTCACAACATTAGGCACAGAAGCGAAATTGATAGTCTTAGCATCAATCAAGTCCTGGACTTTATAGTGGAAAGCCCTGCAGTTCTCAATATTGTGTCCCGGCGCACCAGAATGAAAGTCACAACGCATATTGGCATCATACCCAGGTGGTATTTTTGTCAATGGCGCCATGGTCCTCAATTCCACAAACCCTAGTCTGAGCAACTCAGGTAGTAACTCAGCGTAGGTCATGGGCAGTGGGTCGAAACGTCTATCAGGCATCTGCTGCCTCGGCTGATATGGACGTTGTTGCTGTTGTTGTTGTTGTTGTTGTTGTGGCATTTGTTGTTAAACCCTCTGTTGTTGCGGAGGTTGACGTTGTTGAGGTGCAGGAATAGTCACTGCAGCAACCTGACGGTACTGATTTCTGTTCTGATTTCTGCGGTGTTGCACAGCGTTGGTGTCACCTTCTCTTCGGCGAGGTGCCCCAGAGAAAGGTTTCTTGGAAGACGAAGAACTAGCATCATTGATCTTTCCAGCCTTGATCAAACTCTCAGTCCTCTCTCCACATATGACTACATCAGAAAAGCTACCAAACGGGCAACTTCCCATTCGGTCCATAAACACACCCTGAAGGGTACTGATGAACATGTCAGTTAACTCCCTTTCCAGCATAGGGGGTTGAACTCTCGCAGCCAATTCACGCCACCTCTGGGCGTACTCCTTGAAGCTTTCACCGGATTTTTGGCAAAGACTCTGCAGCTGAGTCCGACTCGGTGCCATATCCATGTTATGTTTGTATTGCCTCAAGAAGGCCTCACCCAGATCCCTCCAGCATCGGATCGAATCTCTCTTTAATTCCATGTACCAGTCCAAAGAAGCCCCAGATAGACTATCTTGGAAAAAGTACATCCACATCTTTTCATCATCGGTATACGCAGAGATTTTCCGATAATATGCCTGCACGTGGGTGCGAGGGCAAGAAGTGCCGTTATACTTATCAAAAGAAGGTGCTTTGAATTTATATGGGATTCTCAAACCTTCAACCAACCCCATATTGGTCACATCGAAACCAAGAGAGTTCTGGCACTCCATCGCTCTAATCTTTTCAGCCAGGGCATCAACCTTACGATCCCTATCCTTAACTCTTCCAATATCACCATCATCTTCACTCAGCAACGTGAACATGTCCTCTTGTCGGTCGACAATAGGAGCTGGATGACGAACAGGAGCCCGGGTAGCTTTAACATTGACAGGCTCAGCAGCAAGAGGCTGTCCATTAATCCTTATTCCTCTGAGTTCATCCCCGACGGCATAGTCATTAGCGGGAGCAGCAACATTGACATTCTCATGAACAGGTGCAGCAACAGGCGAACCACGGTTGGACGTCTGAATCACGGTCTCTTGTCTCTGAACCAGGGCTCGAAGCTCCTCCTGACCTTGCGCAACCCCTTGCATCATTGTCATAAACTGGGCCATGTTCGCCCTCATCTCAGCCAACTCATTCTGAACCTGATCCATACTTCTCTGTTGATTGAGTCTGGTTGAATACCGGTGCGGTCTTCGATCAGCTATCCTGCCTGACACAAGAATCAGAGTGAGAAGTCACGAGCAAGAATGCCTGTTATGCAAGATGATATGAGTATGAGCATGATGCTAATGCATATGATGCACATGATATGCCCATTTCTCAGGCATTCAAAGAGCCTGACTCATTCTTCAAAAGATGGCAACCTGCAACAAGACAACACAGGAAGCATAGAAACAGCATACACAAGAGCAATGGAGTACAGAGTGAAACCAACAACCTCATCTATAAATGAGCAACAGGATCATACAACAATGTCAACAAAGATCCCGATACCTCAAAGTACAACAATGAATCCCACCCAACAAGCCTGGGGGTTATTCTCAACATATACATCAGAAAAGCTAAGACAAATGACTTCTAGGAATGAGCGTCTTCAAGTAGTGACACTGGTCTATCAACAGTTCACACTCTGAACATTCTGGCAAGGGAGTAATCTTCTCCTTCAACTGTCTTCTAAGCTCTACAACTTCTCCCCCAAGTTGGTTCTCTGATGCAAGTCTCTGGTCGACTTCCTTCTTCAACTGGATATCTTTGTCTCTGAGTTGCTTCTCCAAGTCTCTAATCTTCTTCAGATAACTGGCTTCAGCTCTCTGCAATCTCAAACACTCTCTGTGCTCTGCATTCAGCAAACTCTCCATCTCGGCATAAGATCTCTTCTTGCTCCTTACTCCACCAACATCTGCACTCTGGGCATCTCTGAGTTGATGAGTCAGGTTCAACCTATCAGTTTTGGCATGATACAACTCCATCTGGGCATCTTACTCTTTCTCCTTCAGGCGACGATTCTCCATCAGGGCTTGCTTGTACTGCTCAGCGGGTACACTCTCAGCAAGGATCAAAGGCGGTTGCACTTGCAACGGACTCCTCCTATCATAGGGCAACAACAAAGTTTCCACTCTCTTCTTCACCCAATCAGTGTAATCAGGCATAGCAATGGCAAACTTCTTCCCTAAGACAGCTCCATCCTTAACACCAATAGACTTCCAAGCTCTTCCTATCTGTTCCAATCTAACAGGGTCACTTCGCTTCTCAAAATATACACTCTCAGCTATCTCAGCGTCAAGTGGTCTTCCATTCATCACGAACCCCAACTGGCGAAGGGAAAGAACTGGGTTGTAATTGATGCAACCCTTAGTCCCCACAAGCGGCACGTTCCGGAACTCTCCACAACTCATAATAACATCTCGCACGTCCATCCGGTATGACTTCCATCTGATATCATACGAAGTAAGAGACATGACCCTCTGAGTCCACCTATGAGTGCTCTGAGCATCCACAAAAGGTCCACTGACGGGCAGGAGAGACATGAACCATCTGAGCAACAGTGGGAGACAACATCTGATAGCTCCACCCTTACCATGCCTACTGTGGATAGCATAGTAAGTGTCAGCTAACAGAGTAGGAACTGGATTTCCTCCAATGAAGATACAGACTGCAACATAGTCAACAAAGTTGGGCATACTCGAAAACAAGACGGTCCCATAGATCATAACAGCAAGTTGAGCATGAAAAGCTTCCCAATTCCCTTTCTCTGCTTCTTCTCTAGCTACCCTTAATAGAAACTTCAAAGGCAGACCCACAACATCCCCACTGGACTTCCAACTATCACTGACTTCTTTGATACCCAAATGGAGAGCTCTGGCAACAACTCTGAAGTCAACCTCCTTGGGCACGTCCAAGAAAGGCACCTGATGCTGGATAGGAACATTCATCAGAATAGAGTACTCCTTGAGAGTAGGCGCAAACTGATAATCCTGGAAGGTGAAGCAGCGAAGCTCTGGGTCGTAGAACTGAAGAAGAGTCTGTAACGGCACTGGATCGACTACCATCTTCAATAGTGTCAGAATATCCCCATACTGATCGACAAACCCCTTCAGATTACCACTGGTCACAAGGTTGCTCAACTCTATCAGAGACGTCAAAGGCTCACGGTGAAAGCTATAGGAACAAGTCTTCCGCTTCGGCTCTGGGACTGTTGCCATCTCTATTAGGGAACAGACTCTGGAATGTACCTGAGAAATGATATGCATGCAGATATTAGCTTTTTCCTTTTTCTTTTCTTTTTTTCAATTCTTTTTTATTGCTATTCTTTTGAAAATAAACATGCTATGATGCAAATGATGCAGACAAGACTGGCAGGTTGTGCATCTCGGGACACAGGGTCGAAGCTTCGGCTCGAACTCGGAACCACAATTCATCTGAAACCCAAAGTCATCTGATAAACTGTCATCTGAACCCAATCTGAGGAACCAAGTCACCAACAGGGCCACAAGTCACCAACAAGTCACCAACGGTACCTGTAATAATGATCATTCCCTCCCCACTCACGGGTGTCATCTAGGCCAGGGTAAGGTCGAGAGAAACGCAGCATAAATAACCTTTCGCAGAATATCATCATATACACACCCGAAGTATGTAACGATAATATCCCACCAGGGTCTGAACTGCTCGTGATATCAATGTTCCGCTAAGTGGCGCATACCACCCGCTTCCCATGAATCACTCTATTCCTAGGTTTCCTAGATTTCACTCATAGCCTGGGTATTGGGCCTTTTACCTCGAGTAACTCCCACCCCAAACAGAGAAACACAGCACAGCCAGCACAGATGAACATGAATGAATGCAAACATTAATGTACACATAAATGCAAACAATAAATGAATGAATGCAATAAACAAGCAGCAAACAGCAACCAAAACCCTAACCTAGAGAGCGCTAGGAGAGACTCGCTTAGGGAAGATGGACCAGCAAGAGGTCAACTTCTCTTCTCCCCAGCAGAGTCGCCAGCTGTCGCATTACGTGAAAAACCGGCGGGAAAACAAAACAACAGAGCCGCCACCCTGCGTTATTTATCCCAAAGGAGGGAAAGGAAACGCTCGAAGTAAACCTGGGAAAGACATGGTCTCGCGACCAAAGAGAATGGGATCGGGAGTCGGTTATGCGAAGGGAAGGTATTAGCACCCCTACGCATCTGTCGTACTCGACGGGATCCACGCACAAAAGGAAGGAAAATGGCTGCTAAAACACTGCTCACTGTTGCACCCCAAAATTTGCCCTCTATTTTTAACTCTAACCAATTTTTTGTTTCACATTCATTTGCATCATCTTCATAGCATAACATTTTTTTTCTGTCTTAATATTAGCCGGAATAATTTCTCGGAATTTACAAACAGACTGGTCAAATTAACTTTTTAACTGTGCCTAAAATTAGTCAACGAAAAAATGTCAAGTTTAAGTTTGCAAATGTCGGTAACATTAATCTGCGGTTCACGTGGTTTAGTTTGACATGCTAAAAATATTTTTACGACTATATTTGGTCATATGTTGATCAGTCTGAGCGGTTTAAACGGTCATAATTTTTATTTCAAAATCCGACCAAACGCTGTATTTTTCCGAGTCATTTATTTCGCGCTGATTATTTTGACGTGTTCATTTTATTTTTTCGAGCATTTTGGTGCCCGACTTTTATTTTTTTTGAGTCCATTTATTTTTATATTGGGTCTAGAATAAATAAATAGGTTAATTAGTTTTTATTTTAATTTTAACTATTTTAATTATTTAACTTTATTCAGTTTTTAATTTAATATTGGGTTTCAAAATAAACTTAGGCCCATTATCATTAACCTAATTTGTTCCTATATATATTTACTAGCATGACTGATAGAGGGAGGCAAAAAGACAGAACAAAAAAGAGAAACTGAGAGTGGCTGATCTATACTATCGTACACACAGTTTGATACATGCGGTTTGGTTAAATATATCAGGATATCGCCGTTTTGCTTTTTTTATGCACATAAGTATAACAGGTATAATAATTTGGTTCATTGTATTATGTATTTGATGTGTTTGTTTTTATATAAGTTTTACATGTCTCATAATATATAATATAATATAATAATAATTTTGTTGTTAATAAAAACGCATATGGATCATATAATATATAATTTATAGTATGTAACTAGTGTATTAAATATATATATATATATATTTCTATTTTATGTTATAATTTGATTATGTTTTCGGATCGGATCGTGTCAATACGCCGTTTTCACATATACGTGTATGAGGCGTGACACTTGTGTTATCCGATCCAGTTGCGATGATCGTAATTTTGCGCTAGCAACGCCGTTGTTTTTTTTAATTCATATTTTTTATATATATACATATATTTAGATCTGCACATTTTTTTTCTTCATAACTAACTACCCTGATTTTTCCTAAACCCTGACAATTTCGCCACAAATTATAAATTTCAACCCTAAAACTTTAACCGTGTTGTTTCCTCTAAACCATAAACCTTTTCTTAAACCTTAACAAACCTTTTTATTATTTCCTATTTTCGCTCATATTTATGTTATTCATACACTGTAACTGCTTCGCCCTTGTAATATTTTAAGTTTTAACTTGTAATATTTTCAGTTTTACTTTTCGCCATCTTTATTATGTAACTGCACCAAAGCGTTGTAATAATTAGGATTTTATTTTCTGCCATTTATTTTCTGCCATTTTATTTTTCTGCCATTTATTTTTCTGCCATTTAAATTCCTGCCATTGATCATATATTAACTGCGTGGTTTAGTAATGTAGGGCGTGAAAACCTACTAAATTAATTATTTTTCTATAACCTTTATATTTTTTGTAAATAAATAATAAATACTAACTATTTTAATAACTTTTTTTTATTACTTACTTATAATAATAAATCCTTATATATTTTGTAAATAAAATCTAATTGACCATTTTTCTAATTGAATAATAATAATAAACTTATTAATCTAATAATTTGATATTTTCTATAATCTTTATTTATTTTGTAAATAACTAACTTAATATTTTTCATATAACTCTTTTATTTTATAATTTGTATATTAATGTATTTTAAATTCTTTTATTATTACTAATTTATTTTAAACTCATATTTTTCTAATAACTTCTAAAAAAATCTAACTTGTTTAACCTAAAATAATTTCCTTTAAAATTCTAACCTTTTTATTATCACTTTATTATTATTGTTATTTTATTATCGCTTTATTACCATTGTTTATTTATTATTTTATTATTATTTGCTTTTATCTATTCTGTTTTTGCTTCATTACTTTCCTTATTTTAATTTTGTTTTATTTATAATATTAGGAACAAATGTATAGGTTGTAAATTTATTCTTTCTCGCCTGATTATTATGTATCTGTCCCATAGCCATGTAATAGTTTAGGAATTTATTTTTCTTGCTTTTATTTTTGTAAATATTTATTGCGTGGTTAATAATTTAGGGAGTGCAAAAAACTAACTGTAAATAATTGAACTTAGAAAATTAAATTCAAGACAAATATCTGAAAAATAACACTCACACACGTAGGTCGATCTTTGATCGCCATCTGTACTTCCTAGGGTATTCCTCTTGGTTGCCTTCTTTAAATGGTCAAGTCCCTCGAAAAAAGGGGTGTCTTAAGCAAAGTCCCTTCAAACAGAAAAATCATCAAGTCCCTATAAACTTAAAAGATCAAGTCCCTACGAGGTTGCCTACGATATGATGATCTTGTCCCTTCGGTAAATATGATGATAGTCCCTACGAGTTGCTAAAGACACTCCTCATGTTGCCTTCATTGACCATACGATGACCCTACGCCCGTCCCTTAAACACATCCAAGGTAATGACTACCTATTCCTTAATAATAGGGACAGTTTTACCATTGAAAGAATATACGAGAACACGAAAGACTTAATCTAGGGTAGGTATCTCATAGTTACTTGCTCACACTTTTCAAAATTACGTTTACACCTCACAATTTCTAAACTAGGCTTTGTATACACCCATACGAGGGTCATTACAAAGTACTTAAAGAAATTTTTCTAATCACACACTACACTCTTGCAAACAAACAAAGTGAGCTAAGTAACTAAAGAGCCCATGGATAACCATGGATATAAAGGGTGCTAATACCTTCCCTTTGTATAACCTACCCCCCGAACTCAAAATCTTTTTAAGGTCTTTCCTGTTCTTTTATGTCCTTTCCTTTTGGATAAAATAAAAGTCGGTGGCGACTCTTGCTATCCGCAACATTTAACTAAAGTCAGTTCTCCCACCGTGTTACAGAACTGGCGACTCTGCTGGGGATTTAATAAAAGAGGGGTACCCTTAGGAATTAGATCACTTTAAAATTGTTTGCCTTGTTTGCTTTATACTTATCTGTTGGGTGCTCTTATGTGTGAAAGATGCTAACCCGGATCTAGTGTACCTTAGGTAAATGGCAATAGACCAAGGAAACTGTACGGCGTATATCGATATGGTTGATCTGGTGGCCATAGTTAGTGTGACTTCTTGGTTGGTGCTTATGTTCCTTAAGCAAGTTGAGGATAATATGAGGCTGCCATATGTTGTCAATACACTAACTGACTTTTAGAACCCTAGTCATCCCATCTAGGCCTTTAGAAAGTAGTGAGATAACCGGCTTTGGTGAAGACTGAAGTTGGTTGATACTCGATACTACACTCATTGAGATCCTAAACTTGGAGGGTTTTGGTTGGCAAGTAAGTTGCCTACTGAACAACCACCCTTGTGAAGGATCAATGATTTTGAGATCCCTTAGAACCTGGTTACTTTTGTAGGACAGGATGAATAAACTAAACTTCAAGGGAGGGTACTTACCTTTAAACCTCATGCAAGCCTTCAAACCTAGGGCTATTGTGTGACTTGTTTGTGTGTGCCACATGTTTGTGATTGAGCATAACATCATAGCATCATCATGCATCATAAGCATAGCATTTTCACTAACCATTTCAAGGACCAAAGGATTTATCTTTATTGCAGGTCATGGCTTCTGCTCGTAGGAATACTATCCGGATCAACTTTGTAGGAATACCTCCTAAGCTTAAGGAATTGGTCTCTCAAGTTTCTGAAAACTCCCAGTTCATCAAGAGGCATGGTCACCTACTGGATCTAGTCACTTCAAGGTTCAATGAAGACATGATGAGTGTCCTGTTTCAGTTCTTTGACCCTAAACATCATTGCTTCACATTTCCCTACTATCAGCTGGTTCCTACAATGGAAGAGTTCTCCAAGCTTCTGGGTATACCTATTCTTGATCAGAAACCCTTCACAGGCTTGGAAAAAGAGCCTAAACCTGAAGTCATTGCTGCAGCCTTACATTTAAAGAAATCAGACATTGTCCTAGAAACAAGGAGTGGAGTTAAGGGTATTCTTGCTAAGGTATTGATGGAGAAAGCTCAAGTATTCCTGAAGGCTATGAGTTATGATGCTTTTGAGGAGATCTTAGCCCTATTGATTTATGGCTTAGTACTGTTCCCCAATCCAGACCAGTTCATAGACGTACACGCCATCAACATATTTCTGACTCGCAATCCAGTGCCTACATTACTTGGAGACATCTTACACTCTCTTCATACCCGTACTACGAAGGCACGAGGAACTCTGATATGTTGCATACCTCTATTATCTAGGTGGTTTATTTCTCACCTTCCTCGATCAGTGATGAAGAATGAACAAGGGTTCAGGTGGTCCAAGAGGATTATGTCACTTTCTCATTAAGATATTCATTGGTGCTCTAGATCTATGGAGAATGTTACCATCATTGACCGTTGTGGGGAGTTCCCTAATGTGCCACTCATTGGCATAAGAGGGGGCATTACCTACAACCCTTCTTTAGCTCTACGTCAGTTTGGTTACGCTCGGACCGATGGTCCTCATGACATGCTTATTCAGGGTATTGTGTTCGACTACGACAACGATCTTCAAGGTTACCGTCAAAGGTTTATACGAGCATGGGGTAAAGTGAACAAGGTTGACAGCAAGATTCTGGAACCCAAGTACACTATTCCTATGGAACCATATCTCAGATGGGTACGATCTCGTGCTTAGACTCTTATGATGCCATATCATGCTATCCTGCCAGTCACCATGGAGCTTGTTGTTGAAGGAGATACTTCTTACATCATTCTTCATCCAGACATGCCCACTGACATGGAAGAGTTACAGAGGTCCTGGATCCAGTTGAAGGAGCAAAGAGATACTTTTGAGACTCATTACAAGGCAAGTCAGGAAATAATCCTGGAGCTAACAAAACAACTTCACGAGGAGCGGAATCTCAACTCATACCTCAACACAAAGAGGAAACGTCCATGGGAGACTTAAAACCCCATTTTTTGTATTCATTTCATTTTTATTGTAAGCCCAAGGGGCAAACAAGTTTATTACTAATAAAAGCTTACTTTTTGGTGGTTTACACAAATTTAAATCCTACGGTCCTTGAAAACATTGCATAAGCATCTACATACCATATTATTGCATCACAGGTTTCTTATGAACAAGTATCTTATCTTCTCGCTGTTTATTTCAGTAGAAATGGCTCTTGAAAAGACTGTCAAAGATCTCCAGGCTCAGAATGCACAATTCCAAGAGTTGATTCTGAATTTGTCCAAGGGGCAAGATGAGTTGAAGACATTGCTGGCTAAGAAGAAGAAGAAGACTAGAAGATCAGGAGGCCTTATCAATCTGGCAAGAAGATTCAGAGGCCCTATCAAGACAAAGGAACAGGTTGATGATTATGAGTCTGAAAATTCTGAGAAAGAGGGAGGTAGTCCCCATGATACTGTGGGAGATTCTGATTCTGAAGCAAACTATTATCATGATCCTAATGAAGATAAGTACAAGATGCTGGTGGATAGAATGAACGCTATGGAGTCACAAAAATCTTCTGGGCTGGATTTTGAAGATCTGAGTTTAATATCTGGAGTGGTTATACCTATTGGTTTCAAGGTTCCTGCTTTTGTGGTGTATGATGGTGTCTCATGTCCCAAGCTGCATTTAAGATCCTATGTCCGGAGGATTCAACCACATACGGCTGATAAGAAGTTATGGATTCATTTCTTCCAAGAGAGCTTGTCTGGAGCTCAATTGGAATGGTACTATCAATTGGAGAGTGTCAATATCCGTGATTGGAATGATCTTGCTGAGGCCTTCTACAGGCAATACCAATACAATGCTGATTTAGCACCTACTCGCATGCAGCTACAAAGCATGTCAATGGGTGCTAAGGAGAATTTCAAGGAGTATGCCCAGAAATGGAGAGACCTGGCTGGCAGAGTTCAACCTCCTCTGACTGACAGGGAGCTAGTGGATATGTTTATGAGTACGCTGAATAGTCCTTTCTATAGTCACCTCATTGAACCTCATCATCTGGTTTCACTGAGCTGATAATGACTGGAGAGCGTGTGGAAAGTGGTATAAGAAGTGGTAAGATACAGGTGGGTGCCTCTTCATCAAGCACTGCAAAGAAGCCCCCTAGTGGAAAGAAGGAGTCTAATGTTGTGTATGGTCAACCTGGCCGTAACAGAAGTCACCAATCCATAGGAGCAGTTCACATTTCTAATCCTACTCCTGCAACACCAGAGCTACCACAGAGCAATCAACAGAAGCCTAGAAGACAATTCACCAAGATCAACATGTCACTGGCCCAAGCCTTGCAACACATGTTGAAAGGGGAACTCATTACTTTGAAGGACCCTCCTCAGAATCCTAATACTTCCTCTCCTCGGTACAATCCTAATGCACGATGTGCCTATCATTCTAATTGTCCGGGACATGACACCAACAATTGCTGGGTGCTGAAAAATAAGATTCAAGATATGATTGAAGCTAAGGAGATTGAATTTGACCCTCCTGGGACTCCAAATGTGATTACTGCTCCCATGCCTAATCATGAGAAGACTGTTAATGTTGTTGATGAAGTTTCATATGTTTCCTCAGTAGCAGATGTGACTACTCCCTTATCTATTATCAAGAAGAAGCTAGTGCAGGCTGGATTCTTTCCAGGTTGCAACGAAGACTGTTTTTATTGTGCCTACAAACCTAATAGCTGCTGGAAGTTGAAAGATGGTATTCAACGCCTCATGGACAATTACACTATATTGTTTGAGAGAACTCCTTCTATGGAAAGTATGTGTGAACACCTAACTCGAGGTAAGAAGTTTGAAGATGTGGATATGGTTGATAAAGTGCCAGTGAAGATTACCTCCAAAGGCCCTGTCAAGATCACTTCCAAGGGTCCTATCAAAATTACTGCTGAAGGCCTGGTGAAGACTGTTGCTGAAGTTAGAGTGCCTCCCATGATTATTACCACTCCTGGCCCTATTCCTTATACTTCTGATAAAGATATACCCTGGAATCACGGTTCTGATGTTTATATCCATGGTGTTAAGCAGGAACCTTTGACTGATACACCTGTTACTGATGATAACCTTGATGTTGATAATATTGCTGGATCTAGTAAGATCACCAGAAGTGGAAGAATTTTCTCTCCTCCAGCTACCTCAAAAAATACAGTTCTTCCAACTACTACCTCCACTTCTGAGCCAAGTACTGATGCTCGAGGCAAAGGTCCTGTGGTTGAACCTGTGCAAGCTGAAGCACCGACTGCTGAAAATCTCTCTAAACAGATGGAAGAAGTGTTGAAGATCATTCGTAAGAGTGATTATGATATTGTTGACCAGTTGGGGCATACTCCCTCCAAAATTTCCATGTTGTCTTTGTTGCTGTGTTCTGAGGCTCATACTAAAGCCTTGATCAAATTCTTAAGGACTGCTCATGTACCAAATGAAATTTCTGTGGATCAATTTGAAAATTATGTTGCACATCTGACTTATGATAATGGGTTAGGTTTTTCTGATGCTGACTTGACTCCTGCCAAAAGAAACCATAACAGAGCTTTACATGTCTCCATTGAATGTAAGGGCACTACCTTGTCTCATGTGTTGATAGACAATGGCTCTTCATTGAATGTACTTCCCAAAGAGGTCCTGAACAAGCTCAGTCCTGAAGATGCTGTGTTAAGATCAAGTAATATAGTGGTGAGGGCCTTTGATGGTTCAAGAAGAGTGGTGCATGGAGAAATAGATCTCCCGATCAAAGTAGGCTCTCAAGTCTTCGATTCTACCTTCTATGTAATGGATATTCGTCCTGCGTACTCTTGTTTGCTTGGGCGCCCCTGGATCCACGGGGTAGGTGCTGTGACCTCCACTCTACATCAGAAGTTGAGATATCCAGTTAAGGGAAAGATCGTAACTGTTTATGGAGAGGAAGAATATATGATCAGTCATGTGAATACATTTAAGTATGTTGAAGTGGAAGGTGAATATGTTGAGACTCCTTGCCAGACATTTGAAGTAGTTCCTTGGGTCGTTCCCGCTACTGAAGCTCCTCCTGTGGTTAAAAGAGTTCCTGTGGTTACCAGAGTACCTCCTACAATGGCTTCCCTCAAAGATGCTAGAGCTGTGGTTGAAGAAGGTGGTTGTACTATTTGGGGTTAGCTTCCCGACATTCCTTACAAGTCTGACAAGTTTGGTTTGGGTTTCACTGCAGAGTCCCAGAAGGCTGTTCGTCGTGCTCGTGCTGTTCGTATCACCAATCAAGGGAACATGAAAGATTAAATCAATGTTGTGGGTGACTATAATGAAGACTACAATCTGGATAACTGGATTTTTCCTACTGTGGGTGATGGGCTCAACAATTGGAAGACTGAAGACGTTATTCCTATCTCCTTTAGTCAGGAGTAAATACTATTACTGCGTTGTTATTTTTAAGCCTTGTGCCTTACCCGGGGCACAATGGTATGCTTGTTTCGGGATGTCATTTCATTTGCATACTTCATTCAATAAAAATCAATGGACGTTTCGTTTTCGTAAATATTGGGCTCTTTGTTTTTCTTTTATTTTATTTTCATCAGCTATGTGTTCTTACACACACCCACATCACTAAAATGCAGATCCTCATCCACCCTGGATCCTGTTGATAACAGTTCTACTATTGCCAATTATAATTTTGAGAATCCGATCTATCAAGCTGAAGATGGAAAGGATGAAGATTGTGAAGTACCTGTAGAGCTTGCTAGGTTATTACAACAAGAAGAGAAAGTTACACAGCCGCATGAGGAATCAATTGAGGTTGTAAATCTGGGTACTGGAGTAGACAAGAAAGAAGTCAAAATAGGAGCAGGCTTGGAAAAAAGTGTCAAAGAAAGATTGAGTCGGATGTTACGTGACTATGTAGAGGTTTTCGCTGGAAAAATCAAGAGATGATATGGAATGATGAATGTCAAGAAGCTTTTGACAAAATCAAGAAGTATCTCCAAGAACCTATAAATATGATGCCACCAGTTGAAGGAAGACCTCTAATCATGTATTTGACCGTGTTAGAAAATTCAATAGGGTGTGTGTTGGGGCAACATGAAGAGTCTGGTCGAAAAGAGCATGCAATATACTACCTTAGCAAAAGGTACCGACTGTGAAACAAGATACTCCCAGCTCGAGAAAGCTTGCTATGCTTTGGCTTAGGCTGCTCGCCGACTAAGACAGTATATGTTGAATCATACCACTTTATTGATTTCTAAGATGGATCTTATCAAATATACATCTGAGAAACCTGCTCTCTCCGGAAGAACAACAAGATGATTGCTGAACTCTGCACGCAGTTCAAAATAAAACACCATAACTCTTCTCCGTACCGGCCAAAGATGAATGGCACCGTGGAGGCTGCTAATAAGAATATTAAGAAGATTCTACAGAAGATGACAGTAACATACAAAGACTGGCATGAGATGTTACCATTTGCTCTTCATGGTTATCGTACTACAATACGTACTTCAACAGGGGCAACCCCATTCTCCTTAGTCTATGGTATGGAAGCAGTTCTGCCCATTGAAGTTCAGATCCCTTCCTTAAGAATCATGAAGGATGCAGGCTTGGATGAAGATGAGTGGATTCAGACTCGACTCGACCAAATAAATTTGATTGATGAGAAGAGGTTGGCAGCTGTTTGTCATGGTCAGATGTACCAGAAACGGATGATCAAAGCTTTCAATAAGAAGGTTAAGCCAAAGGTATATCAGGCTGGTGACTTGGTAATCAAGCGTATCATACTACCACAGGGTGATCCTTGGGGTAAGTGGACTCCTACATATGAAGGACCATTTGTGGTCAAAAGAGTATTCTCAGGAGGTGCCATGATGCTTACTACTATGGATGGTGAAGACTTTCCACAGCCTGTAAACGCAGACATAGTTAAAAAATACTACGCATAAAAAGAGACCCGCTAGGTTGACTGGCCTAGGCAAAAATAAGGGCATCCCAGCAAATCAAAAGGGTTCGGGCAAAAATTAGGGATATATATAAAAAAAAATGTACACCCGGCAAGTCGAAAACCTGAAAAGGCGGCTTGGGAAAAAAAGGGTATCCCGGTGGATTGAAAACCTGAAAGGGCAATCCAGGCAAAAGTTAGGGATTAAAGCGTATGACTATGTCTTGTTTGGATCACTCATGTAACTTCAACTGATGGTGCTACCTAAATCAAGTTCAAACAGATAAAGATCAATCCAATCGTTTATGTCTCAACAGCAGAAGATGAGATATTTGAAGATAATGGCAATAGTAGAATTGAAACTCAATAGGATCATTTTTCACATAGCTGTTTTCTATGTTTTATAAAAAATTTACGACGAATTCCTCTTACTAGGATTTCTGTCTCCTTATACAAACTTGCCTATGTATAGGTCACTTTGTGATATAAATAAAATTTCATCTTTGAATCCAGATTTACTTTTACTCTATTTACATAAGCGAAAACGTCCATTGGTTGTGTTTGAATGTATGTATGCTTTTGAATACGATTGATGTCTACCAGAAATGCATAAAATGCAGTAATAGTATTTACTAAGGACGAACGAGGGTAGTAGTTCAACGAAGCTTTGCCGGTTCATCCCCACTACAAATCCTCAGTAGAGCAAATCTATCTTTATAGATACTTAGAATTACGTCTCCCCTTGAATTTATGTCCATCTCTTTTATCCTCAGTCGGGATACTCAGGAACTTATTCCTTCAATAGAAGTACGACGAACGAATACGGGAAGTGACAAATACTATTCTATCAAACAAGACGGGAACGAGTTCCTCATACTCTTCAGCAACGAATCAGGATTTATTTTCCCTAGCCAGCAGTTGTTATACAAAGATATCCGAACGCTTCAGGCCGCATGATTCATACATACATCATTTACATCATACCATGGCATATCCATAAGTGCATAATACATTTACTTAGATTCACCATGCCATGCATGCATACATATTGCATAAACTAACCTTTTCCTTGCAGGATGGTTATATACAGATAAAATACTATCAACAATTCACAACAGGTCAGAAACGATCTATACGAAGATCTAGTGCTGATACTTAATCATTACTCAAGGTGTCCTTGGATAGTAGGCAAACGGTCTATACGAAGATCTATTCCCTAGTCCAAGATGTTTTCAGGAGATTTCATCCTGACACTCTTTTGTTCTTGGATATTAGGCAAACGGTCTATACGAAGATCTATTCCCTAATCCAGGATATTTCCAGAAGAGATAATCATCAAGAAGATTTATTTCTACTGGTCTATTCAACAATTCAAAACAATTCAGAGACGATCTATACGAAGGTCTAGTGCTGATACTTAATTCAGAAAGAAATCGCCACGAAGATTTGGTTCTGACACTTAAATTAAAAGTATGTTCTTAGATACGATTCAGAGACGGCCTATACGAAGACCTAGTACTGATATCCAGTATCAACATCAAGATATTATCACCTCCTGATATTATGGATGGCATCTATAAGCCCATCTCCAGTTCTTCCAAGTGGCATCTTCAAGCCCACTTAAGCATATACAACTAGTCATTAGTGTTACTTTACGCACCGGCGAGTGCAAATTTTTGGGCTTTTGTGTTGAATCCCCTTCAACCTTCCAAGTCACGAATGGCACACAGGCCAATCTAACTCCTCAGGTTTCAGAAAATTGAACAGGGGCAGCTGTTGCACCCCAAAATTTGCCCTCTATTTTTAACTCTAACCAATTTTTTGTTTCACATTCATTTGCATCATCTTCATAGCATAACATTTTTTTTCTGTCTTAATATTAGCCGGAATAATTTCTCGGAATTTACAAACAGACTGGTCAAATTAACTTTTTAACTGTGCCTAAAATTAGTCAACGAAAAAATGTCAAGTTTAAGTTTGCAAATGTCGGTAACATTAATCTGCGGTTCACGTGGTTTAATTTGACATGCTAAAAATATTTTTACGACTATATTTGGTCATATGTTGATCAGTCTGAGCGGTTTAAACGGTCATAA
This sequence comes from Lathyrus oleraceus, assembly GCF_024323335.1. Classification (NCBI taxonomy): domain Eukaryota; kingdom Viridiplantae; phylum Streptophyta; class Magnoliopsida; order Fabales; family Fabaceae; genus Lathyrus; species Lathyrus oleraceus. The sequence continues at coordinate 107,204,667 of NC_066583.1, forward strand.
TTTTTATTTCAAAATCCGACCAAACGCTGTATTTTTCCGAGTCATAACAGGCGAACCACGGTTGGACGTCTGAATCACGGTCTCTTGTCTCTGAACCAGGGCTCGAAGCTCCTCCTGACCTTGCGCAACCCCTTGCATCATTGTCATAAACTGGGCCATGTTCGCCCTCATCTCAGCCAACTCATTCTGAACCTGATCCATACTTCTCTATTGATTGAGTCTGGTTGAATACCGGTGCGGTCTTCGATCAGCTATCCTGCCTGACACAGGAATCAGAGTGAGAAGTCACGAGCAAGAACACCTGTTATGCAAGATGATATGAGTATGAGCATGATGCTAATGCATATGATGCACATGATATGCCCATTTCTCAGGCATTCAAAGAGCCTGACTCATTCTTCAAAAGATGGCAACCTGCAACAAGACAACATAGGAAGCATAGAAACAGCATACACAAGAGCAATGGAGTACAGAGTGAAACCAACAACCTCATCTATAAATGAGCAACAGGATCATACAACAATGTCAACAAAGATCCCGATACCTCAAAGTACAACAATGAATCCCACCCAACAAGCCTGGGGGTGATTCTCAACATATACAATAGAAAAGCTAAGACAAACGACTTCTAGGAATGAGCGTCTTCAAGTAGTGACACTGGTCTATCAACAGTTCACACTCTGAACATTCTGGCAAGGGAGTAATCTTCTCCTTCAACTGTCTTCTAAGCTCTACAACTTCTCCCCCAAGTTGGTTCTCTGATGCAAGTCTCTGGTCGACTTCCTTCTTCAACTGGATATCTTTGTCTCTGAGTTGCTTCTCCAAGTCTCTAATCTTCTTCAGATAACTGGCTTCAGCTCTCTGCAATCTCAAACACTCTCTGTGCTCTGCATTCAGCAAATTCTCCATCTCGGCATAAGATCTCTTCTTGCTCCTTACTCCACCAACATCTGCACTCTGGGCATCTCTGAGTTGATGAGTCAGGTTCAACCTATCAGCTTTGGCTTGATACAACTCCATCTGGGCATCTTACTCTTTCTCCTTCAGGCGGCGATTCTCCATCAGGGCTTGCTTGTACTGCTCAGCGGGTACACTCTCAGCAAGGATCAAAGGCGGTTGCACTTGCAACGGACTCCTCCTATCATAGGGCAACAACAAAGTTTCCACTCTCTTCTTCACCCAATCAGTGTAATCAGGCATATCAATGGCAAACTTCTTCCCTAAGACAGCTCCATCCTTAACACCAATAGACTTCCAAGCTCTTCCTATCTGTTCCAATCTAACAGGGTCACTTCGCTTCTCAAAATATACACTCTCAGCTATCTCAGCGTCAAGTGGTCTTCCATTCATCACGAACCCCAACTGGCGAAGGGAAAGAACTGGGTTGTAATTGATGCAACCCTTAGTCCCCACAAGCGGCACGTTCCGGAACTCTCCACAACTCATAATAACATCTCGCACGTCCATCCGGTATGACTTCCATCTGATATCATACGAAGTAAGAGACATGACCCTCTGAGTCCACCTATGAGTGCTCTGAGCATCCATAAAAGGTCCACTGACGGGCAGGAGAGACATGAACCATCTGAGCAACAGTGGGAGACAACATCTGATAGCTCCACCCTTACCATGCCTACTGTGGATAGCATAGTAAGTGTCAGCTAACAGAGTAGGAACTGGATTTCCTCCAATGAAGATACAGACTGCAACATAGTCAACAAAGTTGGGCATACTCGAAAACAAGACGGTCCCATAGATCATAACAGCAAGTTGAGCATGAAAAGCTTCCCAATTCCCTTTCTCTGCTTCTTCTCTAGCTACCCTTAATAGAAACTTCAAAGGCAGACCCACAACATCCCCACTGGACTTCCAACTATCACTGACTTCTTTGATACCCAAATGGAGAGCTCTGGCAACAACTCTGAAGTCAACCTCCTTGGGCACGTCCAAGAAAGGCACCTGATGCTGGATAGGAACGTTCATCAGAATAGAGTACTCCTTGAGAGTAGGCGCAAACTGATAATCCTGGAAGGTGAAGCAGCGAAGCTCTGGGTCGTAGAACTGAAGAAGAGTCTGTAACGGCACTGGATCGACTACCATCTTCAATAGTGTCAGAATATCCCCATACTGATCGACAAACCCCTTCAGATTACCACTGGTCACAAGGTTGCTCAACTCTATCAGAGACGTCAAAGGCTCACGGTGAAAGCTATAGGAACAAGTCTTCCGCTTCGGCTCTGGGACTGTTGCCATCTCTATTAGGGAACAGACTCTGGAATGTACCTGAGAAATGATATGCATGCAGATATTAGCTTTTTCCTTTTTCTTTTCTTTTTTTCAATTCTTTTTTATTGCTATTCTTTTGAAAATAAACATGCTATGATGCAAATGATGCAGACAAGACTGGCAGGTTGTGCATCTCGGGACACAGGGTCGAAGCTTCGGCTCGAACTCGGAACCACAATTCATCTGAAACCCAAAGTCATCTGATAAACTGTCATCTGAACCCAATCTGAGGAACCAAGTCACCAACAGGGCCACAAGTCACCAACAAGTCACCAACGGTACCTGTAATAATGATCATTCCCTCCCCACTCACGGGTGTCATCTAGGCCAGGGTAAGGTCGAGAGAAACGCAGCATAAATAACCTTTCGCAGAATATCATCATATACACACCCGAAGTATGTAACGATAATATCCCACCAGGGTCTGAACTGCTCGTGATATCAATGTTCCGCTAAGTGGCGCATACCACCCGCTTCCCATGAATCACTCTATTCCTAGGTTTCCTAGATTTCACTCATAGCCTGGGTATTGGGCCTTTTACCTCGAGTAACTCCCACCCCAAACAGAGAAACACAGCACAGCCAGCACAGATGAACATGAATGAATGCAAACATTAATGTACACATAAATGCAAACAATAAATGAATGAATGCAATAAACAAGCAGCAAACAGCAACCAAAACCCTAACCTAGAGAGCGCTAGGAGAGACTCGCTTAGGGAAGATGGACCAGCAAGAGGTCAACTTCTCTTCTCCCCAGCAGAGTCGCCAGCTGTCGCATTACGTGAAAAACCGGCGGGAAAACAAAACAACAGAGCCGCCACCCTGCGTTATTTATCCCAAAGGAGGGAAAGGAAACGCTCGAAGTAAACCTGGGAAAGACATGGTCTCGCGACCAAAGAGAATGGGATCGGGAGTCGGTTATGCGAAGGGAAGGTATTAGCACCCCTACGCATCCGTCGTACTCGACGGGATCCACGCACAAAAGGAAGGAAAATGGCTGCTAAAACACTGCTCACTGTTGCACCCCAAAATTTGCCCTCTATTTTTAACTCTAACCAATTTTTTGTTTCACATTCATTTGCATCATCTTCATAGCATAACATTTTTTTTCTGTCTTAATATTAGCCGGAATAATTTCTCGGAATTTACAAACAGACTGGTCAAATTAACTTTTTAACTGTGCCTAAAATTAGTCAACGAAAAAATGTCAAGTTTAAGTTTGCAAATGTCGGTAACATTAATCTGCGGTTCACGTGGTTTAATTTGACATGCTAAAAATATTTTTACGACTATATTTGGTCATATGTTGATCAGTCTGAGCGGTTTAAACGGTCATAATTTTTATTTCAAAATCCGACCAAACGCTGTATTTTTCCGAGTCATTTATTTCGCGCTGATTATTTTGACGTGTTCATTTTATTTTTTCGAGCATTTTGGTGCCCGACTTTTATTTTTTTTGAGTCCATTTATTTTTATATTGGGTCTAGAATAAATAAATAGGTTCATTAGTTTTTATTTTAATTTTAACTATTTTAATTATTTAACTTTATTCAGTTTTTAATTTAATATTGGGTTTCAAAATAAACTTAGGCCCATTATCATTAACCTAATTTGTTCCTATATATATTTACTAGCATGACTGATAGAGGGAGGAAAAAAGACAGAACAAAAAAGAGAAACTGAGAGTGGCTGATCTATACTATCGTACACACAGTTTGATACATGCGGTTTGGTTAAATATATCAGGATATCGCCGTTTTGCTTTTTTTATGCACATAAGTATAACAGGTATAATAATTTGGTTCATTGTATTATGTATTTGATGTGTTTGTTTTTATATAAGTTTTACATGTCTCATAATATATAATATAATATAATAATAATTTTGTTGTTAATAAAAACGCATATGGATCATATAATATATAATTTATAGTATGTAACTAGTGTGTTAAATATATATATATATTTCTATTTTATGTTATAATTTGATTATGTTTTCGGATCGGATCGTGTCAATACGCCGTTTTCACATATACGTGTATGAGGCGTGACACTTGTGTTATCCGATCCAGTTGCGATGATCGTAATTTTGCGCTAGCAACGCCGTTGTTTTTTTTAATTCATATTTTTTTTATATATACATATATTTAGATCTGCACATTTTTTTTCTTCATAACTAACTACCCTGATTTTTCCTAAACCCTGACAATTTCGCCACAAATTCTAAATTTCAACCCTAAAACTTTAACCGTGTTGTTTCCTCTAAACCATAAACCTTTTCTTAAACCTTAACAAACCTTATTATTATTTCCTATTTTCGCTCATATTTATGTTATTCATACACTGTAACTGCTTCGCCCTTGTAATATTTTAAGTTTTAACTTGTAATATTTTCAGTTTTACTTTTCGCCATCTTTATTATGTAACTGCACCAAAGCGTTGTAATAATTAGGATTTTATTTTCTACCATTTATTTTCTGCCATTTTATTTTTCTGCCATTTATTTTTCTGCCATTTAAATTCCTGCCATTGATCCTATATTAACTGCGTGGTTTAGTAATGTAGGGCGTGAAAACCTACTAAATTAATTATTTTTCTATAACCTTTATATTTTTTGTAAATAAATAATAAATACTAACTATTTTAATAACTTTTTTATTACTTACTTATAATAATAAATCCTTATATATTTTGTAAATAAAAGCTAATTGACCATTTTTCTAATTGAATAATAATAATAAACTTATTAATCTAATAATTTGATATTTTCTATAATCTTTATTTATTTTGTAAATAACTAACTTAATATTTTTCATATAACTCTTTTATTTTATAATTTGTACATTAATGTATTTTAAATTCTTTTATTATTACTAATTTATTTTAAACTCATATTTTTCTAATAACTTCTAAAAAAATCTAACTTGTTTAACCTAAAATAATTTCCTTTAAAATTCTAACCTTTTTATTATCACTTTATTATTATTGTTATTTTATTATCGCTTTATTACCATTGTTTATTTATTATTCTATTATTATTTGCTTTTATCTATTCTATTTTTGCTTCATTACTTTCCTTATTTTAATTTTGTTTTATTTATAATATTAGGAACAAATGTATAGGTTATAAATTTATTCTTTCTCGCCTGATTATTATGTATCTGTCCCATAGCCATGTAATAGTTTAGGAATTTATTTTTCTTGCTTTTATTTTTGTAAATATTTATTGCGTGGTTAATAATTTAGGGAGTGCAAAAAACTAACTGTAAATAATTGAACTTAGAAAATTAAATTCAAGACAAATATCTGAAAAATAACACTCACACACGTAGGTCGATCTTTGATCGCCATCTGTACTTCCTAGGGTATTCCTCTTGGTTTCCTTCTTTAAATGGTCAAGTCCCTCGAAAAAAGGGGTGTCTTAGACAAAGTCCCTTCAAACAGAAAAATCATCAAGTCCCTATAAACTTAAAAGATCAAGTCCCTACGAGGTTGCCTACGATATGATGATCTTGTCCCTTCGGTAAATATGATGATAGTCCCTACGAGTTGCTAAAGACACCCCTCATGTTGCCTTCATTGACCATACGATGACCCTACGCCCGTCCCTTAAACACATCCAAGGTAATGACTACCTATTCCTTAATAATAGGGACAGTTTTACCATTGAAAGAATATACGAGAACACGAAAGACTTAATCTAGGGTAGGTATCTCATAGTTACTTGCTCACACTTTTCAAAATTACTTTTACACCTCACAATTTCTAAACTAGGCTTTGTATACACCCATACGAGGGTCATTACAAAGTACTTAAAGAAATTTTTCTAATCACACACTACACTCTTGCAAACAAACAAAGTGAGCTAAGTAACTAAAGAGCCCATGGATAACCATGGATATAAGGGATGCTAATACCTTCCCTTTGTATAACCTACCCCCCGAACTCAAAATCTTTTTAAGGTCTTTCCTGTTCTTTTATGTCCTTTCCTTTTGGATAAAATAAAAGTCGGTGGCGACTCTTGCTATCCGCAACATTTAACTAAAGTCAGTTCTCCCACCGTGTTACACTCACAAACAAACAAATACTGGCTGAAAGAGACACAAGAAAACAAACAAGACTGACTCAGCAGGACATCGCATCCTGGGCCTACTTAGTCTATCAAACATAGACATCAGAGTCGAAGTAGTTCGGACTGGGAGAAAACATGCTCGCTAGGATGTCGCATCCTATGCATACGTATCTTCTCGGACTAAAAAGAATCAGAGCATCCGTAGCTCGGCTCACATCACACCAAACACAACAGACACAGGCAAACATGGAATCCGAATGCCAATCGCTAGACTTACATCAGACTCCGAACCAAACACACGCACACTAGAAACTAGATGCCACTTGATGGACTTATACCGGACTCCAAGCACACAACAAGAGGATACGGAATGCCAATCGCTGGGCTTACATCCATCTCCTAACACACACAAGAAAACAAAACAAAAAGGGCGCCCGGAGAGATCAACTCATCTCCTGCCTACGTACCTCATCTGGTATGAGGATCAGGGCGACGTAGTTCCCCTACGCAGGGACAAAGGACTAGCCTAACCAGATAACAGAGGGAGACACAACTAGGGAGACTACGACTCGAGCCTAGATGTTATCATGCATAATCATCCCTAAGTTAAGGTTGCTATCTAACTTGCACAGGGAGCAAGCTATCCTAAGCAGCACAGGCAAAGCAAAACAATCACACAAATAGCACACACTATATACACACAAAGTGGGCTCACACAAAGGGTTAGGCTGCAAAAGCAAGCCAACTGTATCAGGGTCATGTTAGCTCTTAACCTTAACATTGAGAGTTAAGGTGAAGCAGATGAAGTGGGAAGTGGGGGGTGTGCCTCACAGCTCTTATCCCTGGCCTGGGAGAGCTTTAGACAAAAGGAAGTGTGGGTTCAGAAAGTGGGAACCCTTCTACACTTATGACACTGACTCAACTGTACAACTGTACAAGGATCTTGGGTTAATGTCCACAATGCATCAACACCAGTTGTGTGAGCAAAGGGATGACCTAACAAGAATAGCAGGAGATGGATTGCACATCTCTTGTATCTGCCAATTGCCTTATCAAAGGTCTTTTCCTGCTTGGGGACAAAAATAAACAATCACAAGCATTGCCTCTTAAGGAGGACTTCAGACAGGTGCCTGGCCAAGTAACAGGCCAGGTCTTCCAGACTACATGGAGTTAGAGACATTATACCTCAATGCTCAAGCTAGCATGCAAAGCTAAAGCAAGTTCACAAGGGAACTATAGCAACTAAAGTACCTGAAAACAATCCAACATAATCAGTACTCAACTCAAATAGAAGTCAAACATACAATGGTCAACAGTTAACTGTACAGTCAAACAACAATCAAACAAAGCAATGCACAAAGGTGCAATCCACAAGGCCTAAGCACAAGTCTCAAAGCCTACAAAACAAACTCAAGGTTAGTCATAAACAAGCAATAGACCAACTCCAATTGAGTGCACATCATCAAGTATAAGCAATTGTGCTCTTTGACCTGAAACAAAGCTCAAACATTAAGCACTAACCACTAGGACAAGGCCTAGGGTCAAATTGGGAGCAATAAACCAAAACAGAACATGAAAATTGGGAAGAATCAAGCTCAATCAAATAAGAAACAAGTCCAAGTGGTCTCATATTCATATCATCAACCAATATCATTTCATGAAGCATTTAGTGCAAAGCATGCAATTTGAAGCTCATAGAACCAAACAGAATGATTCAATCCACATCCACTTAAAAACATTTCAATAAATCTCAACAAAAATCATGGTTAAACAGCATCCATCAAAGGATTATCATACCAAATTTCAAGTCATTTGGACCAAGGGAAGCAAGTCAATTAAATTCATCAAGTCAAGGTATGCATATATAAGCTCATACAAGGAACCAAATCATGCATCAACTTCAAGCAAGCATAAAACAGAAACCACACATGATAAATGAACCAAATCAAAGCCATGACAAACTTCAAAGTGTCTAGAACACATGTGAAAAATTTCAGACTCATCCAATAAATATCAAGAATTTCACAAATCATATAAGATCATGACTCACAAAAAGTCCACAATTGGTCAAAGAGAAAAGAAATTCTCAAACAAATTGGAAATGCATCCAAAAAATCCAAAACAATTCATGATCAAACTAAACCTCCGGACGAATCAACATGCAAAAATTCAGATTATTTTGAATTCATATGACATGGTAAATTAAATCATCAAATTGGACAAGAAATGGTGTGACACAAATTGTCACACCTCCAATGATCATATCATATCTCACAAACCAGAAATGCAAAAATCACAAACTCTATACCAAAATGCTCCTAAAGGTGTCTAGTTCACTCATGTAATATTTCAGCTCCATTGCATCAAGCATCAGGATTTCACAAAAGAAATGACAAGCAATGTGCAAGGAATGACATGCAAGAACAAACCCCAGCCAAAATAAAAATCCACACGTGCACAATTTTTGCAAAAATCACCATAAAATAGTAGACATGGCAAGGATCATGGCACAAAAAATCTCATGTGAATTGGAATAATATTTAGGGAGATATGGATTTTCTAATGTGGAGAAAAAATAAAAAACATGTGGAAATGCATATGAACATGTGAAGCATATGGTGGAAAAATAATGCAAATGCCAAAATGAGAAACGCTGGAGTGGAGGATCGAAGCCAGTTGTTATTCAAATCCTGGCACGCTATAGTGAAGCGCAGCGTTTCACTAAATGAGGTGTCACGGTTTGGTTGGTGCATGGAGCAAAAACAAGGAAATCATGCAAACAGGCGAATACACGGATCAAATGCGTTCTGGCTAGGGTTCTTGAACATATTCAACATGTTCTTCATCAGAATTCTAGGTGATGAACATTTTTCACAGAAATCAACAAACGATACATCAATAGCTTCGTCTTAGCATGCACATTAACAATCTCAAATCCATTCCACCTAATTCTTACTATTAAACACGGATCGAGCAGAATAAGATTTGAACATCAAACTAAAAATTCACATATCTTTCTTGTTTCTCAATGAAAATCAAAAGTATAAAGCTCAGTGTACTCATGGATAGAAGCTCTACAGAATGCACATCTCAATTACATGAATCAAGAGTATCGAATTCTGACCTGGTTTGAAGTGCAGATTTGGATTTGAGGTTTTCTGGCTTTGGAATGGTGAAACAGATGATCCTCAAAGCTCCAGTAGATGAAAGAGTGAAGATCCAATGCTCAATTATGCTTGAAGTAGCTCAAATCAGCACTTGCCATAAAAGAAGCTTGATGTAACAGTTCCAAGTTTGGCTCGAATTTGCTGAATCCTTGCTTGCAGAAAGTCCAATACTGCTTGTAGTTGATTGAACAATGAAGAACAATGCAAGGTTCTTTGAGAATTTGCAGAAAAAATCAAAAGGAAAAGTTGAGAGAATTTGCAATCTTTTGATCTAGATCTGTTCAAAATGGGGTGTTAATCGCCAATTCAGTTAGGATTTGTAATATATATGATGGATTAAAGAAGATGCTAATCAGGATTAAGCCAAATGCAAAGTAATTAAGTGAAATGCAAATTTAAGCCAAATGGCCAAAGTAACCTCATGTGCATGGACATGCTGCTACAGTACACGAGTCATGAGCCAAACACACTCCAAATATGATTTAAGACCAAGTGCAAGTGAAATTATGTGTGGAAAATGCATATTTTTGAAAGTCACCTTTTTCCCTCCCTTTTTTAAATTCAAATCAAGTGAAAAATGAAATTTTTGTGTGATGAGTTTTGATGAAATGTAATGAATGATTATGATAGAACATGTTAAAAGGAGATTGTAGCAAAAAACCCCACATGAATTGGCCAATTGGTGTGAAAGTTATCCAAGTTTGATGTTCAAAATCCATGGACAATGGTTTGATCATAATTTGCCAACCACAAATGAGAAATGGATGTTCTTGGACTTTTTGGAAAGGTGAGAGCAAGATCTTCAACTTTCATGTTGGACAAAATTCCATTTGAAGCTTGTATGATGATTTAAGTTTGAGGAGAAGACCTTTCCATTTTTTGCAGTTTGAAATTACAGGTCACTTACTATTTTTGGAAACTTTTCATCTGACCTCAAATTCTTCAATGTTGATCTTTGAAATGTCAAATGAGACTTGTATGGACATGAATGAGGCCTCTCAAACCATCTCCCACCTTCAAATCCATGGTTTTATGCACAGTTGACCACAGTTGACTTTCTAGGGTTTTAGATGAAATTCAGCTTGACTGTTGAGCTTTGATCATCCAATCCTTGGCCAAACCACTTCAAAATGATCCCTAGGTAATATGAACTTGTTGAATCAATCCTAGGGCTTTGCTTCCATAGGAATTGCACATGCTTGCTTGCACAATTGATCCTCCTCACCAGTCTTGACTGATGATCTTACACTTGGGCAAATGGACAATGCAATGCTATGCAGTGGACAATGTAATGTTAATGACCTAATCATGAAAATGAATGTACAAAATGGGAGGTGCAAATTTGAGGTGCTACAATAAGGACAACTATTATTGGAAGAAGTGCACAGGTGTTGATGTTGTAGCAGATGTCAGTATGACATTCTGGCTGGTACAGGTGCTGGAGTTACAATAGCTGTTTTTTTATGCACTGTTTTAGGGGGAGAAGAAGTACCCTGGTGCATTGTGCATTTGTGTGTTTTACTAGTTGCATCCATAACTAGTAGTTCTGATTGTTGCACAGATTTAGGGGGAGGAGAAGTACCCTTGTGCATGTGTGTATTACTAGTAGCCATAGCTAGTAATTGTTTTTGCTTCTGCTGCTGATTAAACTACTGTTATGTGGTTTAACTGCTGATAGTTTGCCTTTTGAACAAAACGGACAGATATATGTTTTAGCCAAAATTTGCCAAAGGGGGAGTTTGTTGATTCTAAGTGTTGGCAGCAATTTTGGTAAAACAAAGAATGTTCACAAGATGTCATGTGTGATGTCTTAATATAAGATATCCTATGTACCTGCTGGAGTTCAAGAACATGTGCATGCAGGATTGTTTCAGAATGCCACTTACAATGCTAAGGCGTCTGATATTGGATGTACCTGCTGGAGCTTAAATGGAAGACATGTTCATGCAGGATTGTTTTAGATGACATACACAATGTCATGATATCTGATATGGTTGTACCTGCTATAAAAGGAAATTTGATTATGCAGGATTTTTCCAGATGTCAGACCCGATGTCATGACATCCTGTACACAGAATATTCAGTATGAATGTCTGGTGTTTTGTGATTGCACAATTAATGGCAATCATTGGTTAATTGAAGATATGGCTAGCTGGCGAATTCTATCAAGGATTTCAACCAGATTTGTTTATTTTCCAAGGAGATTTATACAGCTGTTATAAAAAGATTTGATTGGAAAATATATTTAGGGTTTTCAAGATGTCCAATGTTTCTATAAAAAGGGACTCAAAAAACCTGTTTATACACACAACCAAGACTGAGCGAAATTTAGAGAGAGAGCTAGGGTTTGTGTCTGTAGGTCATTCAAGTCACCCATTGATGATTGAATTGGACTGATTTGTCTTCTTGATCAAAGCCTTGAAGCAAGATCAAGAGTGTGTCTTCTTGATTGAAACTGTGAAGTAAAATCAATAGTTTTATAATTTAAAAGTATTTTCTTTTCACAAGGGATTGTTGTTTAAAATCACGGGTGTGTGATTGTAAGGGAAGTGAGTGGTTTCTCATATCTAAGAGTGCTTAGGTAGAAATTGCACGAGTAGAGATTAGGTGAGAAAGACTGTAACTTGGTGAAGTGTACGGATAGTCTTTGAACTAATTCTATTATAGTGAATTTCCTTCCTGGCTTGGTAGCCCCCAGACGTAGGTGAGTTGCACCGAACTGGGTTAACAATTGCTTGTGTTATTCGCTTTACCATTCTGTTTATTTTATCCATTGTGTATTAGCAAATATTAGTGTCGTAACATTACCTTCGACATCTTATATCTGATACCAGAATTTCAAAATTAGTTAAGAAAATCATCTTAATTTAATCAAAACCTGAATTAGTTAATTTTATAAAGGAATAAATGACAATATTGAGTGTAGAATAATCAAATTGAATCGGGAAACATGTGCTCGTAAACCGGTTTATACATAATGACAACAAAGTTCGAATGTCGTGAAACGGTGAAAATATTATGTCGATCTATTGTAATTTTGGGCGGCATAACGGTATTAAGTTACCCAATCCATGGATTGGAGACTTCAATTTTAGCGCAATGGAAATAAGTAGTCGTATAAGTATATCAACGCAAATGTTACAGAATTTTATAGTGTTCAAAATATGAAATATAATCCGCATAGACACAGTAATTGAACCCACATATAAATTAGAGTCCAAAAGAAAAGATTAGAACTCCATTTAATCAATCTATCAAACCTATCTTAGAAATAGAATGTGAAATTCTGGTATCACATATGAGATGTCGAAGGTAATGTCACGACACTAATATCTGAAAAATACAAACAGGATAAAGATAAAGAATAGTAATCGAAGAGACACAAGCAATTGTTAACCCAGTTTGATCCAACTCACGTACATCTGGGGGCTACAAAGCCAGGAAGGAAATCCACTAAATAGAATCAGTTCAAAGACTCTCCATACACTTCAACAAGTTATAGTCTTTCTCACCTAATCTCTACTTGTGCGACTTCTACCTAAGCACTCTTAGATATGAGAACCCACTCACTTCCCTACAATCACACCTGTGATCTTAAACAACAACCCCTTGAGAAAAGAAAACACTTTTCAATAACACACTCTTGATTTTACTTCACAGTTTCAATCAAGAAGACATACTCTTGATCTTGCTTCACAACTTTGATCAAGAAGACACACACTTGATCTTGCTTAACAACTTTGATCAAGTAGACACACACTCTTGCTTAACAGCTTTAGAGTGACAAATTACAACCACAAATCAATCCAATTCAATCATCAAAAGATGACTTGAATGGCTTACAAGTCTCACGACTAAACAGACACAAACCCTAGCTCTCTCTCTATATTTCACTCAGTATTGGTTGTGTTATTAAACATGTTTTCTAAGTCCCTTTTTATAGAAGCTTTCAGCTAGGCTTGGACATCTTGAAAACCCTAAATCTATTTTCCAATTAAATCTTCTCATGACTGCTGGTTAGATCTCCTTGGAAAATAAGTAAATCAGGTTGTACTGAATGATTGAATGCGCCTGCAAATCAGATCTTCAATCATACATAGATTGCCATTAATTGTGCAATCACAAAACACCAGACATTCCTACTGAATGTTCTGTGTACAGGATGTCATGACATCGGGTCTGACATCTTGGAACAATCCTACATAATTCAATAATTCCATTATTAATTTCTAGTAGGTACAACCATATCAGATGCCATGATATTGTGTATGACATACTGAAACCATCCTGCATGATCATGTCTTTCATTTAAACTCCAACAGGTACACACATATCAGATGCCATGACCTTGTGTATGACATTCTGAAACAATCCTGCATGATTATGTTTCTTAAGCTCCAGCAGGTACATAGGATATCTCATGTTAAGACATCACACATAACATCTCGTGAACACTCTTTGTTTTACCAAAATTGCTGCCAACACTTAGAACCAACAAACTCCCCCTTTGGCAAATTTTGGCTAAAACATATATCTGTCCTTTTTGTTCACAAGGTAAACTATCAGCAGTTAAACAACATAACAGTAGTTTAATCAGCAGTAGAAGCAAATACATTTACTAGTTATAGTTGCTAGTAATACACACATGTACAAGGGTACTTCTCTTCCCCCTAAATCTGTGCAACACAAACATAATTACTAGTTATGGATGCAACTAGTAAGACACACAAATGCACAAGGGTACTACTTCTCCCCCTAAGTCTGTTTAATACAGACACCTCCTTTAATAATAACAGAACCTGTAACCACAGGACCTGTAACAGTCAGAATCACCCTCTAACATCTGCTTCAACATCACCTGTGCACCACATCAGACATCTCCTCCAACATCAGCTGCACAAAACATGAGAGATCTCCCCCAACATCACAGAACAGAATAGAACTTTATTCTGTTCAAACATCAGACATCTCCTTCAACATCAGTAAACAGAACAACATTCACATCTTCTTCAATAATAGTTGTTCATCTGTTCAGCTACACCAACACATACATCTCCACACAGCTCCACATATTTAACTGCTCCACATAATCACTTCTCCCCCTTTTTAGTCAAAATAGACCAAAGGTGACCAATTAGACAAAATAAATGTCAATCAGCCTAGTAGAGAATGTCACAGCCGATGTTATAACATAAAAAATGTTAAAACACAATGTCAGGAGATACAAACTTGAATTATACACAACTGAAATAGCTGAGATAATCAGAAATCCATGGAACTCAAAAAGAGCCAAAATATTACATCAAGGCATCAGTAAGGACTGCCAAAAATACACACATTAACCAGAAAAGCAACGAAACATCCACATCCAAAATAGCCAAAACATCATCCAGAACAGCACCCAAAACACACAGTCTTCATAACAGGGGGACTATCTTCACCACAACTCAATCTGAAGAGGTAGCATCTTCCTCATCTTCAGATCCAGAACTGCCACTAGAATTGTCTTGAGAATCAAACCTCTCACTTGAGGTATGAGCATCTGTTTCCTTGGCTTGACCAACAGTGGTTGTCCTACAGACTTCATTGTCTGTGGCTTCTAATTCAACAACTCCTTGTGTTCCTCTTCCTAGGAACTTATTGATTCCAGTTGGGGAGACCCTTGCACACCTTCCTCTAACAAACACTTTGCAAAACCCTTTGTTGTTCTTGTTAGCAATATCCTCCGGAATGTTCACCATAAACTCCTTCTCAAGACCTTCAAAACATTGGGGTAATGCACTAACTGTTTTAATCAAACTAGTAGACTTGATCAATTCCATAACCTCTTTCACTTCCACAACCTTCTTCCCTAGCTCCCTTTCCACATCAACTATCCTATGTATAAAAAATTTCCACTTGGTTGCACCATCTTCCAAATGAAAGGAAGTGTTGTCCAAATGCACAGTTGCAACCTTAACAGGAGATTTTCTAACAGATTTCCTTTTAGCAGTAGAGATGTCTAGGACATCGTCTTCGACATCATCTTCGGAGTCAGAACTTTCTCTGACCTTTCTTTTCTTGACTTCCACTTTCCTCTATGATTTAGAAGGACCTACATCAGCAGCCTTCTTACCTGTTCTGGTTGTCATCAAATCATCCACGGACTTGCCTTTCCTGGTCTTCATTTTACTTAGTTTCAAATGATGAACCAAGGTGTCATCTTCCTCGTTTGAGCTTTCTTCTTCCAAATCAATTACCTTCTCAAGAGTGTCATCTTCCTTATATGAGCTTTTTCCACTCCACATTATGTAGCACCTCAAATTTGCACCCCCCATTTGTACATCCATTTCATTTTTAGGTCATTAACATTGCATTGTCATTGCATATCATGTTGCATTGCATCAGTCAAGACTGACATCAGGAGAAGTCAACTGTGCAAGAGACTAAGCATTTCTATGAGATGAAGGACATGTGGTTGTTCTAGATAGCTTGTGTGAATCAAGGAAGATTTTGAAGCAACTTGACCAAAGGCTAGAGGCTCAAAAATCATCAGTACATGTCCAATTCATCTGAGGCCCATAAAAGTCAACTGAAAGTCAATTGAGGGCTAGGAAGTGGAAAAATGGTTTGAGACACTTCATTCATGTTCAAAAGAGGTTTATTCAACATGTCAAACATCTACCTTGAAGATTTTGAAGCCAGATCAAAAGTTTCCAAAAATGGAAAGTGACCTGTAATTTCAAGTTTCCAAAAATGGCCAGTTTTGGACCAACTTCAACTTGACTTTCCAACATCAAAGAAGCTTCAAATGAAATTTTGTCCAACACGAAAGTTGAAGATCTTTCTCTCCCATTTCCAAAAAGTACAAGATCACGAGCATCAGATGAATGGTTAAGGAGTTATCATCAAATCATTGGAAAGTGTGCTTGAAACTTCAAATGGCCATATCTTTTGATCCAAGACTCCAATTTGAGTGCTCCTTTTTGCACAATTCTCCTCATGACATGAACTTTCCAAATACCTCATCACATTGCATGAAATTTGAACATATGATCATTTGCTCATTCATGAAGTTTTTGAAGGAAAATTGCCAAAATCAAAATTGGTTGATCACATGCATGTAATTCCATTTCCAATGTGTGCATGGGCTGATTTGGAGTGAATTTGGACCCTTGATGTGTACTGTTCACGTGTGTTTCCCATGCATGAGGTGAAAATGCAAATTGATGCTTACACCTTATATCCTTCTAATCTCATTTAGCTTTGGCCTAATCATGATTTCAGGTTAATTAGCAGGACATATATAAGGTTAATTATAACTGCATTGCACATTACACACAGTTTCAGATCTAGAATTTGAATTTTG
This sequence comes from Lathyrus oleraceus, assembly GCF_024323335.1. NCBI lineage: Eukaryota > Viridiplantae > Streptophyta > Magnoliopsida > Fabales > Fabaceae > Lathyrus > Lathyrus oleraceus. The sequence goes on from NC_066583.1 coordinate 107,221,543, forward strand.
ATCCAAAATTTCTCTCACAAAGAACTTCAAAATTCCACGCATAAACACCATTTCTCTTGGTAAATTGTTGATCCTGGTGAAGTTTAGAGTAAGAATCAAGTGCTACTTTGTCCAATTCGTGCCAGATTCATGCATGCTTGAAGCTTGAAGGTGTTGATGGCAATTTCAAATTAAGCTGGATCTACACGTTTCTAAGCCTCAAATTCTTCATCAATCATCACTACAAGTATTCAGAAGGAGATTTGGATCATCTGGAGCTTTGGATCGTGCAAAATCAGAACCTGCTCTTCAAGAGGTGAGTTTTTAGACCTTCATAATTCTCAAATCCATGTGTATATTCTTGTAGATCTCTCTTCACTGAGCAATCTGATATGAACTTTGTGTGATTTAGTGCAATATTGAGTGAGTTATGTGTGATGGAAGTTTGGTGCATCAAACTTATTTCGTTCGATTCTCTCTGTTGGTGATGATTTAGGATTAGATTTTTGTTGATATATACTCTCCATTGCAAGAGCTTCATAATGATATACTTGTTTTGGATTTCTGGAAAAAATCTGGAAAAATGTTTGAAGCTTCTTCACTGTTCATCTTCATCTTCGTGAGGAAGATGAAGATCTCCATCCATGCGTCGACCTAGCGACGGTCTTGCGTCGACTCTGGGTTCTGGCTAGGGTTTTTGCGAAACGGTGTCGTTTTGTACTTAGCGCGCGCTCATATTTGAATGTTCAAATGGTTTGATTCCCAGTGTGTCCACTATTTTCAAATGTATTCATCATATATGCTTTCCCCTCTTATTTGCCATATGCTATGATCATGTTTGTTTTCAATTTTTATCCAACTTCATAAATCCATAACAAATTGAAAAATGACTCAAATCATTCCCAATTTTTTGCAAAATGATCCTTGTGATGTCTAGTTTTTTATAATGATAAATTTTGAAGTTGTGCATGGCTGGATTTTGAATGGTGCTAGACTCTTTGATCATATGTGCTTGTGTGACCTTGCCTTGCTCTTTCTATTGTGAAATGCCTGATTTTAATCCAAATTGCATGAAATTTTACATGATGATTCTAGACACATTGATAGATGTTTTAGGCTTGGTTTGGTATTTTTCTCATGTGTCATTTCTGTTTTACATACATGTTTGTATGGTGTGACAATTTGTGTCACACATTTGGTTGTTCAACTTGTGCAATTTAATTTCCATATCAAATGATCTTTGATGCTCCTGATTTTTTGTATGATGATCATATTGGGTGTGTTGAATGCTCATGATTTTTCCAGAATTATTTGAATCATTTCTGTTTTGATTTGGAATTTTCATTCTCAATGTCCAAATGTATGCCTTGAATTGGTCTTTGACTTCTCTTGCACATGAAATGGATTTGCCTAATGTTTTTGGTTTGGTCCTTTTTAGGACTTGTTCTTGATTGATTAAATATGATTCATGTTGAATTTCAAGTTCTGTTTTGGCTTTTTGATTCACTTTTGACCCTAGGCTTTGACCTAGTAGTTTGGACTTACCATTTGAGTTGTGAATTTCAGGTTCAAGTATGCATCTCCATGATTGATGTTTCTCCTTCATTTTAGCTTGGTCATTTGTTGTTGTTGGCTAACATTTGTTTGTTTTGTAGGCTTTGATGATAGTTCACTTGAATGTTTGCCTTATGGTTTATATGTTGTACATTGGGATTGTCTGCTTGATATTGACTGTTGACTGTTGTCTGAATTCTGTACTGATTGGTTTAGTTGTTTCCACAGGTACCTAAGTTGCTTTAAGTTCATTTGAACTTTTCTTTGCTTTGATTGTGGTTGGAATACCACTTAGGTATAATTCCTTGATCTTCATGTAGGCTGGAAGACTTTTCATGTTATGTTGGCAGGCACTTGTCTGAAGCCCTCCTTAAGAGGCAATGTTTGTGGTTGTTTATTTTTGTGCCTTGTACATTCAAAGACCTCCTAAGTGAAGAGGCGTTGGCAGATAAAAGGGATGTGCAATCCATCCCCTGCTATTCAGTTGTGTCATTCACTTTGCTCACTCCATGTGTTGATGCACTTTGAATAAAAATCCAAAATCTTGTTGTGTCAGTCATTTGTGGAGAAGAGTTCCTACATTCTGAACTCCCACACTTTCTATTTGATTCAAGCTCTCCCAGGCTAGGGATAAGAGCTGTGAGGTCTTACCCTCATCTCCCATTTCATCTACTTCACCCTAACTCTCAATGTTAGGGTTAAGAGCTAACAACACCCCTTTCCAAATGGCTTGTTTGTCGAGGTTGATGTGACCCCTTGACTAAAGCCTAGCCTTGTGTGAGCCACTTGTTTGCATATAGTGTGTGTGCTTGCTCTCTTGTGCTTGTGTTTGATGATGTTCTGTTTAGGATAGCTTGCTTCTTGTGTAAGTTAGGATAGAGACCTCCACATAGGGATCGTATGCATGACAACTTCTAGGCTCGAGTCGTAGTCTCCCTAGTAGATTGTTATCTCCCTTGTCTCTGGTTAGGTTAGAAGTTCTTTCTGTACTTGGTCCATCGCTAGTTGTGGACGATTTTCCTTTGTCGGGTACCTGTGGACTCGCTTGGGACCAATACTGCCTGAACAGGGAACAAACATTAGACACTGTGGTGACTCCTGCAAAACAAACAAGGGTTAATATGCATGGTATGCGATGCACTGCTTATTCAATTTTTAGGGCACCCCCCTTTTGAAAGGGAATACCCTGCAAATGAATAAGCATGAGATGTTGGATGCAAATATGCAGATGATGTTATGCAATGCAAAGGCATGTCAATCAGAATTGATGGATCCGCTTGAACATCTGTCAGGTTGCACTGCTTCGAGAGAAATTCACTGAGGAATATAATACAAGACCAAAACTCTGCTCCAGAAAACCGGATTGGTTGGAGGTTAAGGTTTCCTGAATTTAGCCCGCCCCTCACTGGTAGGTTCTAAGAACAGAAGTTCGTCAGCTTCAGCCCTTCAGTCGCGAATAATACGTTTACCACTGAAGGTTTGGTATTATTACGGGACAAAAGACCTCCATTGACTCCCCTCAACAGGACATCCTAATAGCAAGTTCCCAGTCTCGGGATCCTCGGATTGAGCAGCGAGAATGCACCCACCAGAGCTAACATAATCACATCTCGGAGGAGAGGCCTCGACTGAGTTCTCGGGAAATGGTCACCAGAGTCGACGATTTCTAGAGGAACATCCTGCCGTTACAGAACACCCGTAAGACATAATATATCCAAAAGAAACCTCGTCTGGGTGTGGTTCTTCACGAACGACTTAACGTAGCAACACGCCACGCAAGCCTCATGATTATCCACTCTAAAACCTGTGTGTACACTCAAGCCTGGGTAATGGGCTTATCTCTCATAGAACACCCCATCCCAACAAACAAACAAACAGATCCAACAGATACAACAGATGCATGCAAGCAGGTAAGCAAATAAACGTACAAAAGCATGAACACCCAATAAACAAGAAAGGACACAAGCTAGGAGGGACACGCTTAGGGAAGATGTACCAGCAAGAGGTCAACTTCTTAGTGTCCCCAGTGGAGTCGCCTGCTGTCGCAACCTGAAAAATACAGTGCGCGAAAAAACAACCGGCGTAAGAAAATGACAGAAGAGTCGCCACCGTGCGTTATTCATCCCAAAGGAGGGAAAGGAAACGCTCGAAGCAAACCTGAAAAAGGAAAGGACAAGACGGGGTCTTGCAACCAAATCTTGGGTTCGGGAGTCGGTTATGCGAAGGGAAGGTATTAGCACCCCTACGCATCCGTAGTACTCTACGGGATCCACTTTTGTAGTTCTTGTCTAAAGGGTGTGGGTTTATCTAATGTGTTATTTACTAAAAAAATGGGGTTAAATGAAAATGACTCGCGCGGATGTCGCATCCACTGCATACGTATCTCATCTAAATATGAGAATCAGAGTCTTCGTAGCTCGGCTACCTAGGGGTTAAGGGTAAATGTGCTCGCTAAGACATCGCGTCTTATGCCTACGTATCTCATCTGGCCTGAGAATCAGAGCAAAACATAGTTCGGCTAACTATGGGGTTATGGATTGGGTCTTGGACGAACGACGTCACTACGCAATCTACCGGATGCTCGACCTTTGGAGACTTACTCGCCTGTAGTAGAAGGAGTTAACGTGTTGCTTTGGGTTTTAGGGTTTGGGATGCTCAAGGGCAAAAAGGCAGTCCTTGACGAAGGAACCGCGCTACCTGCAGGGATACGAACACATACAAAACAAACATGTATAAAGTAAATGAGCCAACAAGGGGCTCAGAAGTAAATAAAGAAAAGAAAACAAATGCCTCCTATCGAGGTCTTCCAGCTAAGAAAACGATAAAATGCGGAAAAGAGGTAAAAGTACCACATGGATAAAGATCCGAAGTAACAGCAATTAAAGGAGTAAGAAACCCAGGGATCTCCCAAGCTGATGCCATCAAAGAAAGGTGAGTCAGTACAGGTAATCGGAATGAACCTCCATGGGGTATCCCACAAATAAAGTGGGAAAACCACGCAAACCATCTCTGCAAGAGTCTGTGAGCCCTCACAAAAACTCAACAAAAGGGTTAGTGAAACACGATAAGCATTTTTTTCATGGATAACAGTATGGTTTCAGAAACCTCAAACCCTGTGGCATACATTTCAGAAATCATGTGATTGAACATTCAAGGCATAGGTTTCACTCATTCATGCATAATTAAACCCGTGGGCAAAAACATAATGAAATTCATCCATCATACCTCATACATTCAGATGATCCAAATTAAGAGCATAAAGGTAATGGGAATAAGGGCAAACCTTATTGGAGAGCTTGATTGATATTGAGTTGCACCCGTGAGGTTTACAAAACAATCTTTAGGGTTTATGTGAGGCAGAGGTGATCCTGTGCAGTTGAGTTCCCTTCAGGGTTTGGAGGCTGCTCTGAGTTCTCTGTCAGGTTTCTCTCCAGGTTTTGTCCAGGATTTTGTTTCAAGGAAACCCCAGAGTATTTTGCTTCTCTTCCTTTTTCTCCAGGGTTCTTTTCTCACTATCTTTTTCCCAGACAGGGTAATAGGAATAGAATGAAAAATTTGTTTCACTGAAACTCTAGTATTTATAGGCTAATATTGGTAGCTTAGTGGGCTTTTGAGAGAGGTCAAAGTCTAAGTTTTTTCTATTATATTTTATTATTTATTTATTTATTTATTTATTTATTTTTGTAAAAAATTATTTATTTATTTATTTATTTATTTTTGTAAAAAATTATTTATTTATTTATTTATTTATTTGTTTTCGTTTTTTTTTTTTTTTAAAGTTTTCTTGGATCTAATTCTGATTGACATGATGAAATGCAATATGAAATGCTAAATGAATGCATGAATGAGGAGGGCAAATTTTGGGGTGGTACAGCTGCCCCTATTCAATCATCAGCTAACCCGAGTAGGATGAAAGCGAACAGCTTATCAGACAAACGGGGTGAGCTGTGATTGAATACCAAAGACAGACTGAAAATTTGCGCTCCGAGAACACCACAAAAACGCGGAAATACACCGCGCTGTTTATTTTTCTTCCGATCCTCTGACTGGATCTGAATCAGTCTTCTGGCTTAATCTGGAGTGTCGATCCTCTGGCTGAACCTATACTCAATTTAGTCCTCTGGTTGGATATTAATTTTGATCCTCGGGCTGGATACGATTTTGATCTTCTGGCTAGATCTTCTTCGATCTTCTGGCTAGATCTCCTTCATTTCGATTCTCTGGCTGAATCTATTTCCTTTGATTCTCTGGCTGAATCTACTTCGATCTTCTGGCTAGATCTGAATTGTTGCGATTTTCGATCTTTTGGCTAGATCTTCTTTGTTTCGATTCTCTGACTGAATCTATTTCCTTTGATTCTCTGGCTGAATCTACTTCGATCTTCTGGCTAGATCTGAATTGTTTTGATGATAAATTCCCATCATTAGGATCCCGCATCTGAGGCATGCGCTGGTTGACCCTCTTTTGAAATCTACACCCAACCTTCATATTAGATATGCAGCTTCGAGAATATTCCACTTTTGGGCTTCGTAGATATTCTTCGGGCTAGAACATTTTGTAACGACTCCTCAATTAGACTTGGGCTTGCTGGGGAAATAAAGCTTGTAGGCGACTTCACTGGGGAATCTTCAAATTGAGCCTTAGGCTGGCTTACTAGAACACGATTCTCAGGCTGAATCTTCGAAATGACCCTCAGGCTGGATCACTGGAACACGATTCTCACGCTGAATCTTCGAAATGACCCTCAGGCTGGATCATTGGAACACGATTCTCAGGATGAATCTTAAAAATGAACCTCAGGCCGGATCACTGGAAAACGATTCTCAGGCTGAATCTTCGAAATGAACCTCAGGCTGGATCACTGGAAAACGATTCTCAGGCTGAATCTTCAAAACGACCCTCAGGCTGGATCACTCATGCTTGATCCTCTGGCTGAATCTCATGACCTTGGTTGTAAAGTAATTCTTCAGTCTGCTTGGAAGAACCTGTTTATCAGCTTATGTGTATGCTTGATATGATATGCATGCAAATGCAAATGTTATGCATGGTGTAAAAAGAAATCTGCTTGGGGAAGCAAACTCTGGTAGGGAACAGATCGTTGTATCAATCCTTGAATGCTCTGTGGGGAATGATCCGTCTGCCGGGACCAATGAGCCACCAAAAATAAATTGGTTGCTTGAAAAGTTGACCTTGCGGGGGGAGTATCAACTATGGAAACTTTGTTCGACGAGGCTCTGTGAGGAGAGTCTGTGGGGAAAACACTTCCTGGGGAAATGTCGTAGGAAAGGACCTTTGCTGGGGATATGAAATTGCTAATCACCCTCAAGCTGGGGATTAACAAATCTGTTAAAAATAATCTGCTGGGGAATGAGATGAACATTGGGAACACCACCCTCTCATCTGTTGGTTATGCAACCACTCCGCTGTTGCTAGGAAGATACAGTCTGACACTGTCAACTCCGCTGGGGATATATAGTTTGGATACTGTCAACTCTACTGGGGAACATGCTCTGCTGAGGAGAGACTTTGTCAACCGCTTGGGGATGAGGATTCATGACTTGGCATTCGGTTCCTATGACCTGCAACCAAAAATACACGTATGCCTCGGGGGAATTACTCGGTTTGAATTCACCGTCCGGGATTAAGCACATTCAAAGCAATTTTAAATGTTTTCCCGTGCAAATCATCTGCAAAAGCCACCATTATGTTCATATGCAATAATATGTTTTATCAAAAATTCGGACATTTTTTGCAATCAAACTGATAAATGAAAAATAAAGAGGTTCTTTAACTGAATTATTCGACTCACTCTTACTGGGGAGAAAATTTGTGCCAGGAATAGGCGAGGGTATCAGGAAGCTGATCCCTGAAAAGAGGTGATCTCTATAAAAAGAGAACTATCCTAATGGCAATGGGGATACGGGGTCCCACCGAGTTTCGACTCTGCTATGGCTCGTATGTCCTCAAGACGCTCTGCTCATCTTGCTTTCTGAAGTGGATGATTAGTCGATCTTTAACCTTCGAAGATTGCCGAATTGAATGAAACGGTGATATAACAGTGATGAACTCAGATCACAGTCATTCGCTTATTCCCTAACTTTTGCCTGGATCGCCCCCTTTTCAGGTTTTCAATCCACCGGGATACCCATTTTTGCCTGAGCCGCCCTTTTGGGTTTTCGACTCACCGGGTGTACTCTTTTTTATATCCCTAATTTTTGCCCGAACCTCTTTATTCTTTTTTTTTTTGTTCGTCGGGATGCCCTTTTTTTGCATGGACTATTCTTTTTATCGTCCAGCGGGTCTATTTTATGCGAAGTATTTTTTAACTGCGTCTGAGTTGACAGGGGACGGGAAGTCTTCGCCATCCATGGTTGTTAACATCAAAGCTCCGCCATAGAAAATCCTTTTAACCACGTACAGACCCTCATAGTTCGGTGTCCATTTGCCCCTGTGATCTGTGTTGGGAGGAAGAAATCTTTTGAGTACCAATTCACCGACTTGATACCCCCGAGGGCGCACTTTCTGACCAAATGCTTTCTTCATTCGTCTCTGACCGAGATACGTCAATTCTGGGTACGTAGTTCCAGCATAGCACCTTAACCATCGAAGACAAGGTAAGCAAAGCATCAACAAATTGGTTTTCTTCAAAAGAAAGTCAACAATCTTCTCGTGTAGTCTCTGTAAGGAGCCAGATGAGACTGAGGTGTATAACATTTCCCGTTGGTTTGATTGATGACCAAAGCTGAATCCCCGTATACATCCAAGGTTTTAATCTGTATATTGACGGCTTCCTCAAGTCTTAGGATACAAGCTTTGTATTCGGCTTCTTTATTGGTGCAGGGAAAAGTTATTCTGGCACCAAATGGCATATGAACCCCCTTCCGGTGTGATCAACACTACACCAACTCCGCGACCATTGACGTGGACCGCCCCATCAAACATCATAACCCATTTGGATTCAGGGTCAGGCCCCTCCTCCGGGAGTGGTTCCTCTCAATCTTTCGATTTGAGAAACATGATGTCCTCATCAGGAAAGTCAAACCTCATAGGTTGGTAATCATCAATCGGTTGCTCTGCAAGATAGTCTGACAAGACACTTCCCTTGATGGCTTTTTGTGAAGTGTATTGGATGTCATACTCTGTCAGTATCATTTGTCACCTAGTAACCTTTCCGGTAAGTGCTGGATTTTCAAAAATATACTTGACTGGATCCATTTTTGATATCAATAGAGTCGTGTGAGTCAACATATACTGTCTTAGTCGGCGAGCAGCCCATGCCAAAGCGCGACAAGTTTTCTCGAGCAATGAGTATCTTTGTTCACAATCGGTAAACTTTTGCTAAGGTAGTATATTGCATGCTCTTTTCGACCTGACTCGTCATGCTGACCGAGCACACATCCCATTGACCTTTCTAACACAATCAAGTACATGATCAACGGTCTTTCCTCTCGGCCTGTAGACTTGCCCCGATCTTGATCTCTTTCTTGTCGTCTGCGGTACCGATGTTGACGGTCTCAATCACCTCCTGATAGCTCGGTCCTCCTGTTTCAACAATCTGGCTAACCCTTCAGGCAACTCACAATCTTCCTCAACCCCTTCTTCGGCTTAATAGATAGGATTGTCGAAGTCATACTTGGCCATAGCAGTGTCGTTAGTAGTGAGATCCGGGTGGTCAGCTCTGCATGATGGAGGATCATGCTTTACCTTAGAATGATAGATTTTTTTTTGGAAAGAAAGAAAAAACGAAAAAAGAAATATTGCCATTTTTTTTTGTAAAAGTAAAAAAAACTGAAAGAAAGAGAACACAAAATTGTTTGCAAAAGCCGTCCTTTATTGATGATAAAAATAATTGCGAAATGTAACTAAATGGATGGCCCTACAAATGAGCCGTTACACCTTGGGCAAAGTGTAAGACTTTATTATGCATGTAATAAAAGAAAACAATAAAAATTACTCTTTCAGTAGAGTAACCCGGACGGTTTTTTCAGACGACCAATTGTCAAGCTTTTCTCTCGGGACACACGGGCGAATCCAGCTATCTAAGTCACAGTCGCTGTCAGCCTTGTCTTCATCTGCAGCATTGACGATGTGGGGAGAAACCAAACCCCCGCTGGAGAGAGTACCGGTTTCATTCTTCTGAGATCCCGGAGCATACCCCAATCCAAACTTGTCTTCTTTGATGACTGGCTCCACAAATTTGCCCCAGCCTTGGGCATTACCAGCTGTAACCACTTCGACATCTTGCTTGTATGAAGAGATAGAAGTCCCGACCTTCTCAAACTCAGGTGAAAAGACAGCTTCGGGCGCGACCTCATTGATGTTTATGGCTTCGAAGCCCTGACACAGCATCTCGTGCATCTCGCCGTCCATCTCTACATACTTAAATGTAGACAGGTGGCTAACAAAAATATCCTCTTCACCACAGACAGTGACGACCTGACCTTCTAGTTCATATTTGAGCTTCTGGTGGAGGGTAGAAGTAACAGCACCGACAACATGAATCCAAGGCCGACCTAGCAGACAACTATAGGCAGGCTGGATATCCATCACATAAAAGGTACTCTTGAATACCTGCGGTCCAATCTTAACTGGCAACTCAACTTCGCCAAAGACAGCTCTCTTAGAGCCATCAAAAGCCCTCACAACTAAGTTACTTGGCCTCAGGATGGTGTCATCGCAATCCAACTTCGTTAAGGCTTTCTTTGGAAGAATGTTCAGAGAAGAGCCTGTATCAACCAAAACATGGGAAAGCATCACCCCTTTGCATTCCATTGTGGTATGCAAGGCTTTGTTGTGATTCCTGCCCTCAGATGTCAGGTCATTATCGGTGAAACCTAGCCCCCGACTAGCGTTTACATTGGAAACTACCGACTCCAGCTGGTTAACAGTTATCTCCGGTGGAACATAGGCCATATTCAGTACTTTCAACAAGGCTGCTCTGTGCGCCTCAGAGCACAGCAATAGTGAGAGAATGGAGATCTTTGAGGGTGTCTGATTTAGCTGGTCGACTACGTCGTAGTCACTTTTCTTGATAATCCTCATAAACTCATCCACTTCCTTCTCGAATGCGGTCTTAGGAGGATCTTCCTCAGTAGTAACCTCTTCGGAGGCCATCTGTTTCCCTTTAGCCTTGGCAGCTGCCTCGACTTCAGTATTTGCGCGTAATGTTGATGGTGCAAATAGGCGTCCACTGCGAGTGAAGCCACCAACCCCTCCAACATTGTCTATAGTGGAGCTACCAATGTCAATGTCTTCTTCGTTAACTTTCTGCCCCTGGCAGTAGATATCAGCCCCATAGTGCCACGGGATAGCACTGTCTTTCTCATACGGAACGGGTCCCGGTATTGTGATGGTGATCGGACCAACCAAAGTCGGTTAAGGGCTGTCAGAGTAAATTGCAACTGGTGCTGAACTTTTGATGTTCATCGCTGATGGTTCTGTACTTTCTGGGAAATATATTGTTGTCAGAGCGAGTCTCTCGGGAACATATATTTCTTCAGGAGTGAAATAAAATGTCACCGTCGATACATCATTCTTCACTGGACGGGCCTGATCGAACTGAAGACAACCTTCATCTATCAGTTGCTGAATACCCCTTCTCAAACTGTCACATCCGTTTTCGGCAGCTTGACAATTTCTGCATTCTTCCCCACAGCCCGGGAAAATCTGTCCTTTCAGAAGTCGGTCTTTAACCACCGATAGCGAAGTCTTCACCTTAGTCACATCAGAAACCAAATTCAAAGTTTCCCCACTATTAACAACATTAATCCTCTGCCCGCCGTGAGCCGGCATCGAGTTCTGGATAACATTAGGCACCGGAGCAAAATTGATAGCCTAGGCATCTCTCAAATCTTGTACCTTTAACTGGAGAGCCTTGCAATTATCTGTAGTATGGTTAGGTGCGTTGGAGTGAAAAGCACATCTGGCATTGACATCATAACCTCTAGGCAAATTATTGGGATCGATTTGTGGGGCCAGAGTTCTCAACGTAACCAGATTCATGTCAATCAGCTTGGGAAGTAATACTGAATAAGGCATTGGGATTGGTTCGATGACCCGGTCCGTCTGCCTTGGACGTTGTTGATAGTGTCTCTGCTGACCCGGATTACCTCCTTGTTGTTGATTGTTGTACTTGGGTTGTTGTTGCGGATGATATTGCGGTTGAGGAACAGGTGTTGGAATAGTGACTGCGGCCACTTGATCTTGATAATAATTAGGGCGTCCTCTACCCCTGCCTCTACTGGCATACACAACGCTTGCCTCGCCTTCTTTTCTTCGCTGACCATTACGAGCAAACGGTCTCTTGGGACCTGATGAGTTGGAAGCACTATTGTCTTGAATTCGGCCCATCTTCAACAGACTCTCGATTCTTTCTCCAGCAATTACTATCTCTGCAAAGCTGATTGACGGGCAAGCAGCCAATCTCTCAATATAATTGCCTTGAAGAGTGTTCATGAACATGTCCGCCATCTCCCTTTCAGACATAGGGGGTTGGACGGACGCAGCAATCTGTCTCCAACACTGAGCATACTCTCTAAAGGTTTCCTTGGCAGTCTGAGACATACCTTGCAACAAGGTCCGATTTGGAGCCATGTCCAAGTTGTATTGATATTGCTTGACAAAAGCCTCTGCCAAGTCTTTCCAGCTCTTGATGGTAGTATGAGACAAATGAGAATACCATTCACGAGAAGCTCCAGTTAGACTGTCTTCAAAATAGTACATCCACAACTTTTCATCTTCCATGTGAGCTCCCAACCTTCCCAGATAAGATTGGAGATGAGTGCGTGGGCAAGAAGCCCCGTTGTATTTCTCAAAAGTAGGGGGTTTGAACTTGTGAGGAATCCTTACTCCCTGAACCAGACCAAGATTTGTGACATCAAAGCCTAAGGAATTTTGAGACTCCAAAGATTTGAGCTTCTCAGCAAGCTCATCCATACGGCGAGTGGTCTCGAGGGCCTCGTCGTGCAAAGAAAATTGATCATACTGATAATCTTCAGTAACGGGGCGCCCGTTAATCCGAATTCCTTGATTCACATTGCACCTTCCGCCAATACCATTTCCAACATTCCCTGTGTTGCCAACATTACCCGGGTTTCCATCAGCATTTGCGTTACCCGCGTTACCAGTGTTCACAGGGTTATCAGGGTTCCCAGGGTTACCAGGGTTTCCCTCAGCATTTGGTATCTCCACCTCTGGATCGGGTCTTGGTTGCTCAACCAATTCCCTCAGCTTTTCCTGGCCTTCTTCCATACCAGTCATCAATGTCATGAACTGATCCATCCTTTCACGCATATCAGCCAGCTCTTTCTGTACTTGGTCCATCGCTAGTTGTGGACGATTTTCCTTTGTCGGGTACCTGTGGACTCGCTTGGGACCAATACTTCCTGAACAGGGAACAAACATTAGACACTGTGGTGACTCCTGCAAAACAAACAAGGGTTGATATGCATGGTATGCGATGCACTGCTTATTCAATTTTTAGGGCACCCCCCTTTTGAAAGGGAATACCCTGCAAATGAATAAGCATGAGATGTTGGATGCAAATATGCAGATGATGTTATGCAACGCAAAGGCATGTCAATCAGAATTGATGGATCCGCTTGAACATCTGTCAGGTTGCACTGCCTGGAGAGAAATTCACTGAGGAGTATAATACAAGACCAAAACTTTGCTCTAGAAAACCGGGTTGGTTGGAGGTTAAGGTTTCCTGAATTTAGCCCGCCTCTCACTGGTAGGTTCTAAGAACAGAAGTTCGTCAGCTTCAGCCCTTCAGTCGCGAATAATACGTTTACCACTGAAGGTTTGGTATTATTACGGGACAAAAGACCTCCATTGACTCCCCTCAACAGGACATCCTAATAGCAAGTTCCCAGTCTCGGGATCCTCGGATTGAGCAGTGAGAATGCACCCACCAGAGCTAACATAATCACGTCTCGGAGGAGAGGCCTCGACTGAGTTCTCGGGAAATGGTCACCAGAGTCGACGATTTCTAGAGGAACATCCTGCCGTTACGGAACACCCGTAAGACTTAATATATCCAAAAGAAACCTCGTCTGGGTGTGATTCTTCACGAACGACTTAACGTAGCAACACGCCACGCAAGCCTCATGATTATCCACTCTAAAACCTGTGTGTACACTCAAGCCTGGGTAATGGGCTTATCTCTCATAGAACACCCCATCCCAACAAACAAACAAACAGATCCAACAGATACAACAGATGCATGCAAGCAGGTAAGCAAATAAATGTACAAAAGCATGAACACCCAATAAACAAGAAATCACACAAGCTAGGAGGGACTCGCTTAGGGAAGATGGACCAGCAAGAGGTCAACTTCTTGGTGTCCCTAGTGGAGTCGCCAGCTGTCGCAACCTGAAAAATACAGTGCGCGAAAAAACAACCGGCGAAAGAAAATGACAGAAGAGTCACCACCGTGCGATATTCATCCCAAAGGAGGGAAAGGAAACGCTCGAAGTAAACCTGAAAAAGGAAAGGACAAGACGGGGTCTTACAACCAAATCTTGGGTTCGGGAGTCGGTTATGCGAAGGGAAGGTATTAGCACCCCTACGCATCCGTAGTACTCTACGTGATCCACTTTTGTAGTTCTTGTCTAAAGGGTGTGGGTTTATCTAATGTGTTATTTACTAAAAATAGGGGGTTAAATGAAAATGACTCGCGCGGATGTCGCATCCACTGCATACATATCTCATCTGAATATGAGAATCAGAGTCTTCGTAGCTCGGCTACCTAGGGGTTAAGGGTAATTGTGCTCGCTAAGACATCGCGTCTTATGCCTACTTATCTCATCTGGCCTGAGAATCAGAGCAAAACGTAGTTCGGCTAACTATGGGGTTATGGATTGGGTTTTGGACGAACGACGTCACTACGCAATCTACCGGATGCTCGACCTTTGGAGACTTACTCGCCTGTAGTAGAAGGAGTTAACGTGTTGCTTTGGGTTTTAGGGTTTGGGATGCTCAAGGGCAAAAAGGCAGTCCTTGACGAAGGAACCGCGCTACCTGCAGGGATACGAACACATACAAAACAATCATGTATAAAGTAAATGAGCCAACAAGGGGCTCAGAAGTAAATAAAGAAAAGAAAACAAATGCCTCCTATCGAGGTCTTCCAGCTAAGAAAACGATAAAATGCGGAAAAGAGGTAAAAGTACCACATGGATAAAGATCCGAAGTAACAGCAATTAAAGGAGTAAGAAACCCAGGGATCTCCCAAGCTGATGCCATCAAAGAAAGGTGAGTCAGTACAGGTAATCGGAATGAACCTCCATGGGGTATCCCACAAATAAAGTGGGAAAACCACGCAAACCATCTCTGCAAGAGTCTGTGAGCCCTCACAAAAACTCAACAAAAGGGTTAGTGAAACACGATAAGCATTTTTTTCATGGATAACAGTATGGTTTCAGAAACCTCAAACCCTGTGGCGTACATTTCAGAAATCATGTGATTAAACATTCAAGGCATAGGTTTCACCCATTCATGCATAATTAAACCCGTGGGCAAAAACATAATGAAATTCATCCACCATACCTCATACATTCAGATGATCCAAATTAAGAGCATAAAGGTAATGGGAATAAGGGCAAACCTGATTGGAGAGCTTGATTGAAATTGAGTTGCACCCGTGAGGTTTACAAAACAATCTTTAGGGTTTATGTGAGGCAGAGGTGATCCTGTGCAGTTGAGTCCCCTTCGGGGTTTGGAGGCTGCTCTGAGTTCTCTGTCAGGTTTCTCTCCAGGTTTTGTCCAGGGTTTTGTTTCAAGGAAACCCCAGAGTATTTTGCTTCTCTTCCTTTTTCTCTAGGGTTCTTCTCTCACTATCTTTTTCCCAGACAGGGTAATAGGAATAGAATGAAAAATTTGTTTCACTGAAACTCTAGTATTTATAGGCTAATATTGGTAGCTTAGTGGGCTTTTGAGAGAGGTCCAAGTCTAAGTTTTTTCTATTATATTTTATTTATTATTATTTTTATTTTTTATTTATTTTTGTAAAAAATTATTATTATTTTTTCTTTTTCGTTTTTTTTTTCATTTTTTTTTAAAGTTTTCTTGGATCTAATTCTGATTGACATGATGAAATGCAATATGAAATGCTAAATGAATGCATGAATGAGGAGGGCAAATTTTGGGGTGTTACAGTATGCATAGGATGCGACATCCTAGCGAGCACGTTCCCCGTTTCTCCGAACTACGTCGACTCTGATGTTTGTGTTTGACAAACTACGTAGGCCCAGTATGCGATATCCTGCCGAGTCCCTTTCTTCCGTCTTTCACCTGTGTTGTGCTCCAGTTTTGTGCAGTGTTTGAGCAGTTCTAGCAACCTTTCTTCTATTCTTTCTGAGCGTGGATCCCGTCGAGTACGACGGATGCATAGGGGTGCTAATACCTTCCCTTTGCATAACCGACTCCCGATCCTATCAATCTCTGGTCGCAAGACCATTTCCTTTCCAGGTTTACTTCGAGCGTTTCCTTTCCCTCCTTTGGGATAAATAACGCACGGTGGCGGCTCTGTGTCTTTTCCCGCCGGTTTTTCGCGCAATGCGCCACATTAATTGCTATAAATTCTCATGGATACAAATCCCCAATTTCCCTCTTAAACATTCAAATTGATTAACACACAAAGCCTTTGTAAATATGTCAGCTAATTGCATTTCTGTTGTAACATGCTCCAGTTCTAAGATTTTCTCTTCCACAAGTTCTCTAATGAAGTGATGGCGAATATCAATGTGCTTTGTCCTCCTGTGCTGAATAGGATTTTTAGAAATATTTATAGCACTCAGGTTGTCACAGTACACTGTCATGACATCTTGTGTGACATTGTATTTTGTCAACATTTGTTTCATCAAAACCAGTTGATCTATAGCACAAACACCTACAGCAAAGGCAATGTCAGGTCTACTTGCTGTGAGATAAAGCAGACTTCCTATCATGCTTCTGTACAAACTTTGATCTACACTAACACCATTTTCATCTTTGGAGACTTTCAAATGTGTAGGAGCAGGTGTCCTTTTATGACTTGCATTCTCCATGGCAACCTTAAATTGGTCTTGGCATATTTGCTTTGAGATAGAAAAATAGAATCTTCTATCTGCTTGACTTGTAGCCCAAGTCCAGCAAGGCTCATCTTAAATTCAGACTGCATTTGTCTAACAACATGTTCTACCATCTGAACTGACATCCCATCTTCCCTTGTATTTTCTTTAAGTTTTAGACAAAAATCTTTGAAGACTTCAAGCACATCAGATTTGTTATTGATCCAGGTGTATCTGGAGAAGTCATCCACCACTGCATACTTCTTCCCACCAGGGCTTCCCACCTGCATGGGTACCATTAAATCCATATGGAGGAGTTTCAAACCTTTGGAAGTGAGGTCATATCTGAGTTTCTGGTGTGACATCCTTGTCTAACATTTCCCACAGACTTTTCTTTCATCAATCTTCAATTTGGGAGTTCTTCAGGCAGATATAATCATCTCTTTATGATGTAGATGGCTCAAACATTTATGCCATGTCTTCACTTCTTCTTCTTTGACTAAGGTACACTTTGAGGAATAACCAATTTGAGAGCTCCATATGTAACAGTTGTCTTTGGTCCTGACTCCTTTCATGATCACTTCACTTTCTTTGTTAGTAATCAGACATTCAGTCTTAGTGAAGTTAACATTTAGACCTTGGTCACATAGTTGACTGATGCTTATTAGATTTGCAGTCAAGCCCTTAACAAGTAGGACATTGTCAAGGTCAGGAATTCCAGGGCAATCAAGCTTACCAATCCCCTTGATTTCACCCTTTGCTCCATCACCAAAGGTTACATAACTCATGGCATGAGGATGAAGGCCAGTTAATAGGTATTTGTTTCCAGTCCTATGTCTGGAGCACCCACTGTCAAAATACAAATCTTCTTTGGCTGAAACTCTGAAGGAATTGTGAGCTATTAGACTTGTAACATTAGTCTTAGGAACCCATTGCTTCTTGTTGACAGGCCTGTGATGTTTGGGTCTTGGTTGATATTGAGTCTAATGATGAACAGGGCTAGGATAAATGTAGCGGGGCATTCGTTACCATTAGAGATATTGACTAAATCCAAGGTAAATCATACAAGTCGAGTCGCCACCGCACTTCTATTTATCCAAAGGAATGGTTAGAAAGCGAACAAAAACCTAAAAGTTTTATCAAATCAAAAACTAGTAAAAGAGAGTCAGAGATCTGGGTAAGGGGGTTGGTTATGTAATGGGAAGGTGTTAGGCACCCAAAACATCCTAGGTACTCCTAGGGAGCCCTTTTCACATTTGTTGTAAGGTTGTTGTTTTGTGAAAAAAAAATTGTTTGTGCAAACATGATTGGAGAGATGAGGAGAGAATATACAAGTTTATTTACATTTTGTGTTTGGATGGATAAACCTATTGCCTACGTACCATCTTAAAGAATATTAGGATCAAAACCTCGTAGTTCGGGGTAAAAATCTCAAAATGAGTTGGTGAATTGATTGGTCCAAAAGCCTTAAGGTCTTTTGTTATCCAAGGGAGAAAACTCAACCTAAAATCACAAATCCACCATGTGAGGATAGCTTCAATATGCTAGTGAGGGGTTAACCCTATAATAAGCATGAAAGACTCATTGTCCATCACTAAGGATATAGGTGAGTATTACATCTACCTCAAGGATAACTCAAACCTAATAGCTAAAGGTTATGAAAAAATTTGATTAAGAAGGTGGCCATTGAAACCATATAAGCATTTGAATGGATTATATTTACCAATGAAAAGTATGTACAAAATTTGGTCAAAGTTGACTTAGAAGTTCAATTCAAAATAAGTGTTATGAAAAGAAAGTTTGAAAATCAAAAGCATAAGGCTTAGGTTTCTAATGTTTGAAAACAATGGTTAAATGTTTGCACAAAAAGTTTTGGTTTGGGTTAGAGTGGAGAGAAGAAGAAGAATGGCTAAGATCCTAAGCAATGCAAAAGGTGAGGGATAAAAAACAAGACCACAAAAGGAGTTCCTCTCTTGAGACCATATGGATGATCCAAGTAGCTCCCATCCTTTGGAATAAGCAATCACATAAGCATAAACTCAGGCAATCATCAATCAAATGAACTCTTGGAAGGCTCTTCAAGGCATCTAGTAACTCTTTCTCTTAGAAGCTCATGGCAATGGTTCCTCAAATTTGAATCAAGATGGAATTCCTAGCACAAGAACACACACATCAAAGAGTTTTATGAAGCAAATCAAGAATGGACAAGAGTGAGTTTAGAGGTTTGGTCCTTCATGATCATCTTCAACATTAAGGTCCTTTTACTCCAATTTTTGCATAGGGAATGTCCTAGAAACTAAGTCCATTTGTCCATTTCTTTGCATTTGGTCCACAACAATCACAACAAAACACAAGTGTAAGACCCCAATTTTGTCCCTAAGATCCCTCATCATATCATATCATATCATATCATTGCCTCAAGGATCATTGTGCACCTTTGCCTCCTTTCTTGTGGGTGGGTTGTCTTTTGAGAGTGGTTTCTTGATCACCAAGCATGGGTTGCATATGTATATCATTGCTTTTCATTTGTTTACTAACCAATAGTACAAAAATATGTCATCTAACCTTTGCCTTGCAGATGAAGCAACACTAGGTCAAGACAGTCAAAGGCATTCAATGAGCAATAGATGGTGGCCATTCTGAAGAATTTGGGAACCATGATTATCCACAAGAGTTCATATGAACCATGACATCATTTTGAATCAAGATCTCAAGTGGTAGAGGCTTGAATTTCATCTGAGCATAGCCAGGTCAACTGAAACCCTAGAAAAGTCAACACAAGTCAACTGTGCATTCAATCATGGATTTGGAGGTGAGAAGTGATGGGAAATACTTCATTAATGCCCATACAAGTCCCATTTGACATTTCAAACATCAACATTAAAGAATTTGAGGTCAGATGGAAAGTTTCCAAAAATAGTAAGTGACCTGTAATTTCAAATTGCCAAAAATGGAAAGGTCTTCTCCTCAAGATTACATGACCAAGCAACCTTCAAATCAAATTTTGTCCAACATTAAAGTTGAAGATCTTGCTCTCACCTTTCCAACAAGTCCAAGAACATCCATTTCTCATTTGTGGTTGAGGAATTATGGATCAATCATTGCCAAGGGAATTTGAACTTTAAGAAGGCATAACTTTTGAACCAAAAGGCCAAATGGAGTGGTTCTTTTTGGAACATTTCTCTCTTGATCTCTACTATCATAATCATGCATTACATTTCATCAATTCTCATCACAAAAATATTGGATTTTTCACTTGAATTTCATTTGAATTTTGGAGGGAAAGTGCTCATTTGAAAATTATGCATTGCATTCACCTTTTGCCAATTGCATTTGCCTCCAAATCACATTTGAAGTGCATTTCCAAGCAAGCCACGAGCATTATTCCATTGCCTTGCATTGCATAAGGGTGTTTTGGCCAAATTGCATAACACTCCCATTTCACTTAATCCATTGCATTTTGCTTAATCATGATTAACAAGCTTCATTAGTACACCATATATAACCCTAATCCTAACAGAAAATGATAACAACACTTCACAAATTCCAGATCTGAAAATTCTCTCTCCAAATTCTCTCAACTTTTTCATCAATTTTCTTCATCTCTTTTGCTTGGTTCTTGGTTGTTCATCATCTACAAGCATTATTGAAGATTATTGAAGCAGGATATTGAAGAATTCAAGCTGAATCGTGGACTGTTGGAGCTTATGCACTTCCATGGCAGGTGAAGATTCAAGTGAGATCAAGCAATGTTTAGCTACAATCCTTCATCCATTCATTCATTCAAGTGTTGAAGAACATCTGTTTCAGCCTTTCCAAGCCTAGATCGCACGATTTCACTTCTGTTTCTCCAGCAAGGTTAGAATTCGATGCTCATGATTCTTGAAATTAATAGATGCATCTTGTAGATCTCTCATTGGTGATCATGCTGAACTTTAGATCCATTAATTTCATGCAATATTGAAGTAGTTATGTTGATTTTAGTTTTGACATGTTGAACTTCTTTTACTCGATCCATTCATATCATGTAGAATTATGTCAAATTAATACTGGATTGTTGATGTGTGATGTGAGATGAATCCATTGGTATGCGTTTCATGAATTTATGTGCATGTTGGTTCCTGGTGATGATGAACACGATGAACACATGATGAATGTCAGGGTTTCCAATTCCAGAAACGTTTTGATCTTCATTGGAGTGAGTTGCATGTGTTTTCATGTTATGGTTCATGCACTGGTCCACGTAGCACATGGTTGGCATAATGATTGGTCTATAATGCTTCGCCTTGCCACGCGAGATTAATGAAACGACGTGTTTCATGTACAGCGCGTTTCATTCAAATTTCTACACGGTTCGATCCTCATGGATGGACATTTTCCACATTGCCTTGTTGAATTATTTTCATGTATGCTATCCATGTTCATATGCTTCATTCATTCATTTTTATTTTTTTCTCTTCATTCAAAAATCCATAACTCCATGAATAATCATCTAAATCACATGAGGTTTTTTGCACAATGATCTTCATCATGTCTACTATTTTTTGGATATTTTTCCAGAATTTGTGCTTGGTTGGATTTTTAAATTGCCTAGGGTTTGTTCATACATATGCTATCTTGCACCTTGCTTGCCATTTTCTTTGTGAAATGATGGTGGTTGATCCAATGAATGTGAAAATTGACATGCTTAAACTAGACATCCTAATGGTCATTTTGGTATAGAGTTTTTATTTTTCTCATTTCTGGTTGTTGAGATATGACCTGATTAATGTAGGTGTGACAATGTGTGTCACACCTTTGCTTGCTGGATTTGCTGATTTTATTTACCATGCCAATTAAATGCCAAATGATGTGAATTTTTGCATGATGCTACTTCTGGATGTTAGGATTGATCATGAATTTTTGTGAAATGTTTGGATCCATTTCCCATTTGTTTGAGATTTTATTTTCTGGATGGTCATGTTTGGACTTTTGATGAGTGTTGAACTTAGATGATTTGTGAAATGCTTATGCTTTATCATATGAACTTGAAATTTTACACATGTTTTTTAGACACATTGAAGTTTGTCTTGGCTTTGGTTTGAATCATTTATCACTTGTCATCTCTATTTTAGGATTGCCTTAAGTTAATGTATCAATTTGTGCCTCCTTTGAGCTTGTTTATGCTTACCTTGACTTGATGAATTTGATCACCATGCTTATACTTGTCCAAATGCCATGATTTTTGGTGTGATGATCATTTGATGTGTCCTGTTTAGACATGACATTTCTTGAGATTTGTTGAGCCATTTTGGAATTAATATGCTTGTGTTCATTCTGTTGCTTCAATATGATTCCAACTTGCATGCTTTGCCATGATTGCTTTATGAAATGAGTTTGGTAATCGATATTGACATGAGACCTTTTGGAATAGTTTCTTATTTTATTAAGCTTGATTCTTGTCAATTTTCATGTTCTGTTTTGGATTATTTCTCCTTGTTTGACCCTAGGCCTTGTCCTAGTGGTTTGCTTCTCATGTTTGAGTTTGTTTTTAGGACAAGAAGCATATGGCCTTGAGGAGTTTGATTCATTTGCTCATTTGGATTGATATTTGATTGATGTTGATTAACATTAAGTTGTTTTGTAGGTGGATTATCTCCTTTGAGTTGAGCTTGTGCTTTGCTTGATGCATTGTTTGTGTACAGTTGACTGTCTGTTGTCTGTTGACTTTCTTTTTTGAGTTGTATACTGATTGTGTTGGATTGTTTTCAGGTACCTTAGTTGCTATAGTTCATTGTGAACTTGCTTTTGCTTTTCTTGATAGCTTGAGCATTGAGGTATAATGTCTCTAACTCCATGTAGTCTGGAAGACCTGGCTTGTTATGTGGCCAGGCACCTGTCTGAAGTCCTCCTTATGAGGCAATGCTTGTGATTGTTTATCTTTGTCCCCAAGCAGGAAAAGTCCTTTTGATAAGGCAATTGGTAGATAGAAGAGATGTGTAGTACATCTCCTACTATTCAGTGTGTCATCCCTTTGCTCACATTACATGTTGATGCATTGTGGATCTTAACCCAAGATCTATAGAGTCATTAACTTGTGGAGAGAGTTCCAACTTTCTGAACTCCCACACCTTCTATCATTTGAAGCTCTCCCTGACCAGGGATAAGAGCAATGAGGCACACCCCTCATATCCTTTCATCTGCTTCACCTTAACTCTCAATGTTAAGGTTAAGAGCACCAATTACCCCATTCCAGTTGACTTTAAAGTCTAACCCTTGCTTGAGCCTAATTGCTTGTATATAGTGTGTGCTAACTGAATCATTGATTGCTTATTGGTTCATCTGTACATGTTTGCTTGTTTGCCTTTATGCATTTATCATCATTAATTGTTCATTATTGCATGATCATCATTTCATATCTTTGTGACCATCTTTGGTTTGCCCATTGAGGAATCAACTGTAAGTCCATTAATTGGCTGTTGTTCCTATGATTTGGAAGGGATTGAGTGTAAGACCATTTCATTGGCCACTTATGTCCTCTTTGCTTAATGCTTCTGTTTGTTTGTTGTATGTGAGGATGCAATTGTAAGTCCATGTTGTCGGCATTTGTATTCCCATGATCATCTATTGGAGATAGAGTAAGCCCAGATAGATTGGCATCTGACATCCATGTTTTGTTTTGCTTTTGGAGATTAGAGTAAGCCCAGATAGATTGGCATCTGACATCCATGTTTTGTTTTGCTTTGGGAGATTGGAGTAAGCCCATATATTGGCATCTGGTATCCTTGTCTGTTTGGTTCTTTGGGAGATTGGAGTAAGCCCAGTTGATTGGCATCCGGTATCCAACCTTTTGTTTTGTTTTGCTTTAGGAGGTTGGAATAAGTCCATTTATTGGCATCTGATATCCCTGTTTGTTTTAGGAGACTGGTGTAAATCCATTGATTGGTATCCGGTATCCACCTTTGTTTGTGAGATTGGTGTAAGTCCCGCAATTGGCATCCAGTATCATTTGTTTTGCTTGTTTGTTGTTGCTCATTTGCCTATTCCTAAGGACACACTTGAATCATCTTCTATATGATCTCAAGAGGTGAACTTCTAGGAAGTTTTACACTCCATCATCCACACCCTTTTGTTTCCAAAACTCCCTTTTCACATTGTTAATTCAAAACTTTGAACTATTGTGCAAACATCTTCATGTCTTTTCAAATTAGAAACTTGGACCCCAAGTCCTTGCCTTTTCAAACTCCATTTCATAACACTTCTTTGAATTGAATTCTAATCATACCTTGACCATACTTTGTGAATACTCATAATCAATTAACTTCACTCATTCAATTGTTTTGGTGGCTTTGTCCATTGTTGATATGTTTTCATACATTAGCCATAGGTTTCAATTCTCATAGTGGTTGATGTAAATCTCACCACATCCTTAGTGAGTTGATTGTAAGTCTTCCATACTTATTATAGGGTTAACCCCTCACTAGTATGTTGAAGCTATCCTCGCATGGTGGATTGTTGGTCTTGGTTGAGTTTTCTCCCATTGATAATGAAAAGCCTTAATGCTCTTGTTTTAAAATGAACCCACTAATATTTTGGAAATCTTTTAGCCGAACTACGGCGTTTTGATCCTTACTTTTCATGGAAGGTACGTAGGCAACGGGTTCATCTGTTCAAACACAAAAATAATAAAATTGTATATTCTTTTCTCATCTTCCCAATCATGTTTGCACAATATGTCATAAACAAATAAACTTTTTTATACAACAAGTGTGAAAAGGGCTCCCTAGGAGTACCTAGGACGTTTTGGGTGCCTAACACCTTCCCATTGCGTAATTAACCCCTTACCCAGATTCTCTGATCTTTTCATTAGTTTTCTATGTGTAAAACTTCTTAGGCTTTTGTTGGCTTTTTAGCCAATCCTTTGGATAAATAAAAGTGCGGTGGCGACTCGAATTCTTTGTATGCTTTGCTTTTGATTTAGTCAATAAATCATAAAGCGACGAATACACCGCTACAGAAAAGTGGCGACTCTGCTGGGGACGACATTAGACCTTCCCTGGTGGTTTTGCCTACTTTTCACCCTTGTTGTATGATATTGTTTATGTGTTATTTGACATATTTTTGTACAATTTGGGATAACTGTATTGATTGTAATGTTTAAATTGCTTGATATACAATTGTTGTTTGCTTTGGTGATCTCTGTGAGATGAGTTCTATACCCGAACTCGAGTGCACTCTAGGATAGGAGAATGGCGTAGTCTTGTCGACTGGTGTGGAGTATTCCTTAGCCAGTTGACTTGCGGATCCATTCACTTGGTGGAGGTCATGTTGGATTAATAATGTCACACAAGTTATTTGTGGTTAGGCATTATTCTTTCCATCATGTGCCTTAGAAGCCAAGGACCATAGTTTACCAAGCCCATCTTGGCCTATTTTTTAGGACGTAGTGCGAAGGTCGTTCAGATGTCAGTTCTGATACGATTGTTATGCGATACTACACTCATAAGAGTCTCTCTTGAGAATATTCTTGGAATACGAGTATTCGTTCCTCCGATAATATCCGAAAGATGGGACGATGATTATGGGAACCTCTGGTAGAACATGTCTGGCAGGTTTAAACCCTAGTACACTCCCTTTGGGTGGTTCTTAACCGAGACTCCATGCTCGTGACTCTCAACAAACCCGTGATTCATGGTTGAGTCGTTCAGACATCCTTAATATCAATGGAACTTGGGTGTTGATAAGGTGCAAACCTAAATCCACCAAAATGGATGGTTGATATTAAGGATGATTGAGCCGGTTCATGTACCGTTAATATCAATGGAACTTGGGTGTTGATAAGGTGAAAACCATAATCCACCAAAATGGATAATTGATATTAGGGATACAATGAGCTTTCCCATG
This sequence comes from Lathyrus oleraceus, assembly GCF_024323335.1. Lineage (NCBI taxonomy): Eukaryota > Viridiplantae > Streptophyta > Magnoliopsida > Fabales > Fabaceae > Lathyrus > Lathyrus oleraceus. Next base: position 107,247,009 of record NC_066583.1, read on the forward strand.
ACCTTTGTCTGGTGTGATTTGCTTGATCCTTGAGTGTGATTGCTGCATTCATGCATTCATGCATTCATCTGCATTCATGTCATAAAAAAAAACAGAAAATTTTCAAGGAACTTAAAGGGTTTGTTTGCAAAATTTTCAGACATGGAAAGACCGAAAAGGCATACAAAGAAGTACAGCTTTAGACAGCCCGATATGAAAGAGTTAAGGAATCTGACATCTTATGTATTAGATCCCTTGGGTTTCAAAGCTCGCTATGGGAAGCTTCTGCCTCTGTTGACTACTCAGGTTGATGAGGGTTTGATGAGTACTTTGGTTCAGTTCTATGATCCTCTGTATCATTGCTTCTCCTTCCCGGACTTCCAGTTGTTGCCTACGCTTGAGGAGTATGCTCATCTCATTGAGATCCCGATTCTGGATCAGGTGCCGTTCAGTGGCTTAGAGAGTATTCTGACCGCTCGAGAGATTGCAGACTTGTTGCACATAGATGAATCTATGATTAAAGCTAATTTAACTACCAAAGGTGGAATTCAGAGTCTTCCGTCCGAGTTCCTCATTGCTCAAGCTACCGTTTATAGGAAGGCCATGAGTGAGGATGCCTTTGAGGCTTTATTTGTGTTTCTCATCTATGGGTTGGTATTGTTCCCCAACATCGACAAATTTGTGGATGTGAACGCCATTAGGATCTTCTCAGTTCTTAATCCCGTTCCGACTCTGTTGGGTGATGCCTATGTCTATTTGCATCCAAGGAATGCGAAGGGTGGAGGAGTTATTGTGTGTTGTCTGCCTCTGCTGTATAAGTGGTTTATTTCTCACTTACCGCAGACGGTTGCTTTCAAGGAGAACAAGGGATGTCTACGGTGGTCTCAGAGACTTATGTCTCTCACTAATGACGATATCTCTTGGTATGATCGCGTGTATGATACTGTGCAAATCATTGATTATTGTGGTGAATTCCCTAATGTGCCTCTTCTTGGTACATGTGGTGGGATCAGCTACAATCCTATTCTAGCAGGTCGTCAGCTTGGGTTCCCCCTAAAGGATAAGCCTCATAACATTCTGTTAGAAGGTGTCTTCTTTCAGGAGGGTAAAGATCCCCAAGGCCTGAAAGCCAGAATTGTCCGCGCTTGGCGCAAGATTCAGAAGAAGGGTAGGAATGAATTGGGTCCGAAGAATTGCATTGCTTTGGAGCCATATACCTCTTGGGTCAGACAGAGAGCTTCTGAATATCTGATGCCATATGATCATCCGAGACCTACACCATTGGTTGTGGCTGGGCCTTCAACCCTTCCTAACCAAGGCGGAGAGGAGTTGAGAGAAAAAGACCTTTCACGTGCCTGGATCCGTGAAAGAGAAGAATTGCTTCAGCAAATCAAGGAGAAAGACGCTCTGATTGAGTTTCTCGAGCATCAGGTGATCGATGATCCGAATGATACTTGGACTTCTCTGCTTCCTCAATCTTCCAAATTCTGGAAGAGGAGGTATGAGCGACTTGCAAAGGAGAAAACAAATATGGAAGCAGCCTATGAGAGGGAGATCAAGAAGCTGTGTGCATCTCGTCTTCCAGCATCTCGAGCTTCTAGGGATCCATAGGATGTCTATTTTCCTTTTCCCTTGTAATAATAAAAAATGTTGTACTTCTTTGTTCCAAATATATTTGATGAGATATTTTCTATATGATATTAAATGCTTAAAAATTTGAAATTGAAAATAACCCTAAAAGTTCCTTGAAAAACAAAGCATATGCACAAACATCACATGCATCATTTTGCATAAGCAAGTATCTTGTTCTGGTCTTCTTGTCTGTGGCCTAACTCTGTGCTCTTCATTTATTTTGAAGACAAGCTGACTCACCGGTACTATACAAGAGCCAATTCTGCAAGAGTGATGGATCAGTTGGAACAAGAGAACCGAGAATTGAAGGAGGAGGTCGCTCGTCTGAGTGCTCTGATGGAGCAGTTTCTGTCTGCTCAGAATCAACCTTCTCCACCTCCTGCAACTCCTCCCCAGAGGACGGTTATATCTGAAGTCGTTGCTCCGACTGTGCCAACTGCTAGTGCTCACTTTATGCCGAATGCCATGCCAGCCGGATTTCCGTGGGGTATGCCTCCGGGTTTCATGCCAGATATTCCTGCTCCAACTTTTGCTTCTCTGCCGGCATCTAGCCCGGTCCTTGCTGCTGCTCCTCCTGTCGTGCATACCATTCCCAGGGTAGACGACACCATCTATCATTCTGAGCCGTCTGAAGGCCCAGATGTCCATGAGAAGATGGAAGCGATGAACGACCAATTCCTCGAGCTGCAAAAGGAATTGAAGACCCTCCAAGGGAAAGATCTGTTAGGCAAGTCTGCTGCTGAACTTTGCCTTGTTCCCGATATTAAGATTCCTATCAAATTCAAAGTGCCTGACTTTGAGAAGTATAAAGGGAACACCTGCCCTCTTGCTCACCTGGTCATGTATGCCAGGAAAATGTCTACACAAACAGATAATGATCAGCTTCTGATCCATTATTTCCAGGATAGTTTGTCCGGTGCGACTCTTCGTTGGTATATGAGCCTTGATAGTGCAAACATCCGATCCTTCAATGATCTTGCGAGGCCTTCGTCAAGCAGTATAAATATAATGTTGATATGACGCCTGATCGTGATCAACTCAGGGCCATGTCTCAGAAGGATAAAGAGACATTTAAGGAGTACGCCCAGAGGTGGCGAGAGTTAGCAGCTCAGATTACTCCTCTGCTGGAAGAGAAGGAAATGACTAAGATCTTCTTGAAGACTCTTAGCTCATTCTATTATGAGCGGATGGTTGCGAGTGCTCCCTCTGATTTCACCGAGATGGTGAACATGGGGATGCGTCTGGAAGAAGGAGTCCGTGAAGGACGTTTGATTAAAGATGAGAGCTCTTCTAAACGGTATGGGGCATTTAAGAAGAAAGATGGGGAGGCACATGCTGTGCAGTCCCATGCTAAACCAAGAAGACCCTCGGTTCAGAGGAAGCCAGTACGGCGTACCAGTAATCAGCACCAGGTGGCTCATATAGCACCTGTTTTCAGGGACAATGCTCAGTATCAGCAGCCCAATCAGCATCAGCATCAGCATCAACAACCTCAGTATCAACAGCAGAACCGTCCATAGCAATAGGCTTACCAACCTCGTGGCAGTACCAGCAATCAGGCCAATTTGAACTATGATAGGAAGAAGATCAGCTTCGATCCCATCCCTATGTCATATGCTGAATTGTATCCTGCCTTGTTGGAAAGGAAGTTGGTTACTCCCAGAGATCCTCCAGCTGTGCCTGCGAATCCGCAATGGTGGTATAAACCAGATCAACACTGTGTTTATCACTTCGGTGCTCCGGGACACAATATTGAGAATTGCTATCCCTTGAAGACTAAGGTGCAAGACCTTATGCGGTGCGGTATTCTGAGCTTCGAGGACTCATACCCCAATGTTACAAAGAACCCATTGCCCGAGCATGGGAAATCAATGAACATGGTCCAGGGGTGCCCTGGGAAGTATAAAGTCAAATATGTCAGTCATATTAGACAGTCATTGGTCGAATTGCATCGTCTCCTGTGTGAGTACAGTCATATGTAGCATGACCATGACAAATGCCGCATCTGTTCTGTTAATAGACTGGGTTGTCGCCAAGTGCGAAGAGAGCTTCAAGAGTTGTTAGATGAAGGTGCCATAGAGATTCTTCAGAACCGTAATGTTGACGAAGATGAACCAGAAGTAAATGTTATCTCTCCTGTGTTCAAGTTGCCTGAGCCTGTTGTCATTCGTTATGATGGCAGCAAGCCGAGGTCTCTCCTTCTCTGATAATCAAGCCTGCAGGCCCTGTGCCTTATGCTTCTGACAGAGCTATTCCCTTCAGATACAATCCCGTCGCTGTGGAAGATGGGAAGGAAGTGCCGTTGCCGTCAACTTCGGTTACCAATATCGCTGATGTAAGTGGGTTGACCCGGAGTGGTCGTGTGTTTTCTGCTCCTAAGCCTCAGGCTAGGGCTGTTGCTTCTGATTCTGCTGAGCGTCCGGTTGGGACGGCTGTGAATGTTCAGAACCCGGCACTTGCTGTTGCCAAACCCTCCTCTGTACAAAAGACTCCTGCTTCTTCTGTTGGCCCGAGTGGCATTGTGAATGAAAAATGTGATGAGATGCTGAGGCTCATCAAGAAGAGTGAGTACAATGTTGTAGACCAGCTTCTACAAACGCCATCCAAAATCTCCGTTTTATATTTGCTGCTGAATTCAGAACCCCATAGGGAGGCTCTGCAGAAAGTATTGGATCTGGCATATGTTGATCAAGATGTCACCATAGAACAGTTTGATAGTATAGTTGCAAACATCACTGCTTGCAACACTTTGAGTTTCTGTGACGCTGATCTCCCTGAGGAGGGAAGAGACCAGAACATGGCTTTACACATTTCCATGAATTGCAAGACTGATGCCATGTCCAACGTGCTGGTGGACACTAGATCATCTCTGAATGTATTGCCAAAAACCACACTCTCTCGATTGTCATATCAGGGGCCTCCCATGAGGCAGAGTGGTGTTGTTGTGAAGGCTTTTGATGGGTCGCGCAAGACCGTGATTGGGGAAGTTGATCTCCCAATCAAAATTGGACCAAGTGATTTCCAGGTTACCTTTCAGGTTATGGATATCCACCCATCATATAGCTGTCTCCTTGGTAGACCATGGATTCACGAGGCTGGCGCCGTGACATCCACCCTACACCAGAAGCTGAAATTTGTTAAGAACAAGAAACTGGTTGTGGTAGGGGGAGAAAAGGCTCTCCTGGTTAGCCACTTGTCTTCTTTCTCGTATATTGATGCTGAGGATAAAGTTGGAACTCCGTTCCAAGCTTTATCTATTGATGAACCAATTGAGAAGAAGTCTCCTTCATTTGCTTCCTATCGTGATGCGAAACTGGCCATTGAATGTGGTGCAGTTGCTGGTTTGGGGAAGATGATTGAGCTTGAAGACAATAGATCCCGGGCTGGCATTGGCTATTGTTCTGGGGCATTCAACGAGCTTGGGTTGTTCAAGAGTGGAGGTTTCATCCATGCTGATCAACCTGAAGAGGCTGTTGCTATCTTGGAAGAGGACGCAGAGGACTTGAGCAACTTCATCATACCTGGTGGTGTCTGTCACACTTGGGTCGCTGTAGATGTTCCCACGGTCATCCATAGATCAGAGTAATTGTTCATTTTGTTCAAAACCCTTCTCCCATGCCAAAAGGAGAAGTGATGACATTGTTGGCAGCATTTAATACAATGATATTTCATTCAATTAATGCATTGTTAAACATTTGTTTTTCCATTTGTTTTCACTTTTTGCTTTTGCATGAAATCAGTGATCACAAAAAACCATAAAAACAAGAATAAAAGCAATCATTTTCATCTGCATAAATGATTTGCTTGTTTAAATTCTAAAGTTTTTTATTAACCAAAATCATTATGCAGGTTGATTCTAAAACCCATTGAACATAATGATCCAACACCATCTCCAAATTTTGAATTCCCTGTATTCGAGGCAGAGGAAGATGATGTTGAAGGGATTCCTGATGAGATTACCTGTCTCCTTGAGCACGAGAAGAAGATCATTCAGCCGCATCTCGAGGATCTCAAAACGGTCAACTTGGGGTCTGAAGATTGTGTTCGTATGGTGAAGGTTGGGGCACTTCTTGAAGAGTCTGTCAAGAAGATATTGATTGAGTTGCTACGAGAATATTCCAATATCTTTGCTTGGTCATATGAAGACATGTCGGGTCTAGATACAGATATTGTGCAACATTTCCTGCCTTTGAAGCCTGAGTGCGTGCCTGTGAAGCAGAAGCTCAGAAGAACTCATCCAGATATGGCAGTAAAGATCAAAGAGGAAGTTCAGAAGCAAATTGATGCGGGGTTTCTGGTGACTTCTACATATCCTCAATGGGTGGCCAACATTGTGCCTGTGCCTAAGAAGGACGGAAAAGTCCGTATGTGTGTTGATTACAGAGATTTATATAAAGCTAGTCCAAAAGATGATTTCCCTCTACCACACATTGATATGTTGGTAGACAACACAGCTAAATTCAAAGTCTTTTCCTTTATGGACGGATTTTCCGGATATAATCAAATCAAGATGGCACCCGAAGATATGGAGAAGACAACATTCATCACACCTTGGGGAACATTCTGTTATCGAGTGATGCCCTTCGGTTTGAAGAACGCCGGAGCCACGTATCAACGAGCTATGACTACCTTGTTTCATGACATGATGCACAAGGAGATAGAGGTCTATGTCGATGATATGATTGCTAAGTCCCGAACGGAAGTTGAACATGTTGAGCATTTGTTGAAGCTTTTTCAGCGTCTGAGGAAGTTTAGACTTCGCCTGAATCCGAAAAAATGTACATTTGGAGTCCGTTCCGGCAAGTTGTTGGGTTTTGTTGTCAGCGAGAGAGGTACTGAAGTTGATCCTGCCAAGGTCAAAGCAATACAAGAGATGCCTGCACCCAAAACTGAGAAGCAAGTCCGAGGTTTTCTTGGCCGCTTGAACTATATTTCCAGATTTATATCCCACATGACTGCCACATGTGCGCCGATATTCAAGCTCCTTCGGAAAGATCAGTCTCATGATTGGACCGAGGATTTCCAGAAAGCTTTCGACAGTATCAAAGGTTATCTGTCTGAACCTCCGATCTTGTCTCCTCCTGTAGAAGGAAGACCTCTGATTATGTATTTGACTGTTCTTGAAGACTCGATGGGTTGTGTACTCGGTCAGCAAGATGAATCAGGGAAGACAGAATCTGCTATCTACTACCTCAGTAAGAAGTTTACTGATTGTGAGTCTCGGTACTCTATGCTTGAGAAGACGTGCTGTGCTTTGGCTTAGGCTGCTAAGCATTTGCTCCAGTACATGATAAATCATACAACTTGGTTGATATCCAGAATGGATCCAATTAAGTATATTTTCGAGAAGCCTGCTTTAACTGGGAGGATTGCCCGTTGCCAGATGTTGTTGTCTGAGTATGATATCGAGTATCGAGCTCAGAAAGCTATCAAAGGTAGTATTTTGGCTGACCATTTAGCACACCAGCCGATTGAAGATCATCAGTCTGTTCAGTACGACTTCCCAGATGAGGAGATTTTGTATTTGAAAATGAAAGATTGTGATGAGCCTACACTTGATGAAGGTCCGGAACCTGGTTCCAGATGGAAGATGGTGTTTGACAGCGCTGTAAATCAGTATGGAAATGGAATTGGGGCGGTAATCATTACTCCTCATGGCACACATATTCCGCTTATAGCAAGGCTAACTTTCAAATGCACGAATAATAGGGCTGAGTATGAGGCCTGTATTATGGGACTGGAAGAATGTATTGATTTGAGAATCAAACATCTTGATGTTTATGGTGATTCGGCCCTGGTTGTCAATCAAATCAAGGGAGAATGGGAGACGAATCAGCCAGGTCTCATTCCGTACAGAGATTGTGCAAGGAGGATTTCAACGTTCTTTACAGAAGTTGACTTTCATCATATTCCTCGAGAGGATAATCGGATGGCAGATGCTCTTGCTACGCTTGCTTCCATGATTGTTGTCAAATATTGGAATGAAGTACCCAACATTGCCGTGATGCGCTTGGACAGACCAGCTCACGTGTTTGCAGTTGAAGAAGTACAAGATGACAAGCCTTGGTATTTTGATATTAAGAATTTCCTCCAGAACCAGGTCTACCCGCCTGGGGCATTTGTGAAAGATAGGAAAACTTTGAGAAGGTTGTCAGGCAGTTTCTACCTCAGTGGTGAAGTGCTGTATAAGAGAAATTTTGACAGGGTTTTGCTCAGATACGTGGATAGACACGAAGCAAACCTGTTAATGACTGAGGTCCATGAGGGTTCATTTGGTACTCATTCCAATGGACATGCCATGGCTAGAAAGATGCTGAGAGCAGGCTACTATTGGCTGACAATGGAGTCTGACTGCTGCAAATATGTGAAGAAATGCCACAAGTGTCAGATTTACGCGGATAAGATTCATATTCCTCCGACACTTCTGAACGTGATTTCATCACCATGGCCTTTCTCTATGTGGGGAATCGACATGATCGGCATGATTGAACCGAAGGCGTCCAACGGACACAGGTTTATTCTCGTAGCAATTGATTACTTCACCAAATGGGTGGAAGTCGCTTCGTATGCGAATGTGACCAGGCAGGTGGTTGTGAAGTTTATCAAGAACCAGTTGATTTTCCGTTATGGTGTGCCAGATAAGATCATTACTGATAATGGATCTAATCTGAATAATAAGATGATGGATGAGTTGTGCGCTGAATTCAAGATTGCACACCATAATTCCTCTCCGTACAAACCTAAGATGAATGGGGCTGTTGAAGCTGCTAATAAGAATATCAAGAAGATTATCCATAAGATGACAGTTACGTACAAAGATTGGCATGAGATGCTGCCATTTGCTTTGCATGGATATCGTACATCTGTCCGCACTTCAACAGGGGCAACCCCTTTCTCTCTTGTTTACGGCATGGAGGCTGTTCTCCCAGTAGAGGTGGAGATCCCATCAATGAGAGTCTTGATGGAAGCCAAGTTGACTGATGCTGAATAGATTCAGAGTCGTTATGACCAACTAAATTTGATTGAAGAGAAGAGATTAACTGCCATGTGTCATGGTCAGTTATATCAGCAGAGAATGAAGAAAGCATTCGATAAGAAGGTCAAGCCTCGTGTGTTCCGAGAAGGTGACCTCGTGCTCAAGAAAGTTTTGTCTTTCGCGCCCGATTCCAGGGGCAAGTAGACTCCAAACTACGAGGGTCCATATGTTGTTAAGAGAGCCTTTTCAGGCGGTGCTTTAATGCTTACAACAATGGATGGGGAGGATTTCACTCGTCTTGTGAATTCAGATGCAGTCAAGAAATACTTTGCCTAATAAAAAAAAAAAGTATATGCAAATGAAAAACAGAATAGCTCGCTAAGTTGAAAACCCGAAAGGGCGGCTTAGGCAAAAATGAGCGTCTCGGTGGAGAACCCGCAAGGGTGATCCAGGCAAAAATTAGAGACTTGAAAAAAGGAATATTTGCATCCCGCTAGATTGAGTACCTCACCCTGGGGCAATCTAGGCAAAATTTAGGGATTTGGCAAGTAACTGCATCCTGACAAAACTTTCTGTTCCGCATCCGTCTTTTCGTCAGAGGTTCTCGATTCGTTGTCAACTGAAGCTTCGAATACATCGAGATTCAAATTGGTAGAGAAAGGATCATTATGTTCAATGTAGCCCTCTTCCAATATATATCACTGATTTCAAATTTGTACAGATCTATGGAGTCTTGCCATTTGCAGGCTACCATTCCATCAAATCAATTTGAGCTTTTTACCCAATTATTTGCACTCTTATTTGTTTCAATTCAACAAATGTTTTGCATGTTTTAATTGATAAAATGTCATTGTTTTAAACAAATAAATCTTTCGAATTGTTGTTTTAAACAAAGTGAACATTCACAAAGATGAAAGGATACTTAAGAATTTCTCAGTGCTCTCCCAAGGGTGGCATGATTTCCAAAAGGTAGGACATTTATTCATATTCCTGGCGTTGGTTGTATCCTCTTTCTCCAAGTTTTGTTGTTGGGGTTGTTCCCCAAGCAGAGCTTTTGTTGGGGTTGTTCCCTAAGCAGAGTGTTGTTGAAGACTTCATTTTCTTCTCCAGCAGTATTCTCTCCTCAGCATGGGTGTTTTCCTTTTGGAAGATTCGGTGGTTGGTGGTTTGAGACCCCGGTACCCCGTCACTTTCCCCAGTGCAGTCGCTAGCGGAGTTGTTGTTTCTCTCCTCAGCATGGTTGCTCTCTTTTTGAAGATTTAGTGGTTGGTGGATTGATATCCCGGTACTTTACCACTTTCCCCAGCATTGTCGCGAGCAGATTTGTTGCTAGCTCCCCATCAGAGCGCTTAGCCTTCAGTAGAGCAGTGATTGTGTTCCTCCTCAGCAGTTGTGGATGTTCTTCTCAGAAGAGTTAGCATTCAGTGGTTGATTCCCCAGCTCTCTCCCATATCCCCAGTGGATTCTTCAGTGAATTTCCCAGTGGAGCCGTCAGTAGATTTGTGGTTTGGTGGATTGTATTTGTGCAAAATCCCCAAAAGAGTGGGTATCCCCTCAGAGTCTCCGCCAGAGCTGATAGCCTCGACAAAGTTGCTTTTGTGGCAGTTTCCGCTTGTTGAAATCTCTATTTCCCCAGTAGGGTTGGTTGGTAGCCTATCATCCAGAGATTTGGGTTGATTCCATGATTGCTTTTGATCCTCAGTAGAGTGGCTTGTTGCAGAATCTACTTGTGTGATCTGTTTTCCCTTCAGTGGGTGTATCCCCGATGGAATGGCTATTTGTGTCTCCCCAGGTAGAGTTGCTTGTGCAAGTAGATTCTACGTGGATGATCTGTTCTCCCTCAGTGGGTTTTTCCCCAGTGGAGTTGCGTGGAGTTGCTTTCATAACAGTTCTCACTTGTGCAATGAATTTTTGATACTGAGGATTCCCCTGCAGATATCTCGGGATTTCTCCTTCTCCCCAACAGATTTGTCTTTGTGGCAGTTCTTGCCTGTTGTGACTTTCTGTGCTCCAGTTGGGTTGATTGTTGATCCATTATTCAGAGATCTTGTGATTTTTTGATATCTCTGATCTTTTGCCTTCCCGTAGATCTTTGCTTTTCAGCATGTGGATCTTCAGCATGATTGGCTTTCCAGTTGGTTTCCCCTGGAAGTGTAGTACCGGGCGTGTGATTCCAGGGCCTGTTTGTGTTAGATATATCTGTTTTGTCAGCATTGCATTCACCTTTTGCCAATTGCATTTGCCTCCAAATCACATTTGAAGTGCATTTCCAAGCAAGCCACGAGCACTATTCCATTGCCTTGCATTGCATAAGGGTGTTTTGGCCAAATTGCATAACACTCCCATTTCACTTAATCCATTGCATTTTGCTTAATCATGATTAACAAGCTTCATTAGTACACCATATATAACCCTAATCCTAACAGAAAATGATAACAACACTTCACAAATTCCAGATCTGAAAATTCTCTCTCCAAATTCTCTCAACTTTTTCATCAATTTTCTTCATCTCTTTTGCTTGGTTCTTGGTTGTTCATCATCTACAAGCATTATTGAAGATTATTGAAGCAGGATATTGAAGAATTCAAGCTGACTCGTGGACTGTTGGAGCTTATGCACTTCCATGGCAGGTGAAGATTGAAGTGAGATCAAGCACTGTTGAGCTACAATCCTTCATCCATTCATTTATTCAAGTGTTGAAGAACATCTGTTTCAGCCTTTCCAAGCCTAGATCGCACGATTTCACTTCTGTTTCTCCAGCAAGGTTAGAATTCGATGCTCATGATTCTTGAAATTAATAGATGCATCTTGTAGATCTCTCATTGGTGATCATGCTGAACTTTAGATCCATTAATTTCATGCAATATTGAAGTAGTTATGTTGATTTTAGTTTTGACATGTTGAACTTCTTTTACTCGATCCATTCATATCATGTAGAATTAGGTCAAATTAATACTGGATTGTTGATGTGTGATGTGAGATGAATCTATTGGTATGCGTTTCATGAATTTCTGTGCATGTTGGTTCCTGGTGATGATGAACACGATGAACACATGATGAATGTTAGGGTTTCCAATTCCAGAATCGTTTTGATCTTCATTGGCGTGAGTTGCATGTGTTTTCATGTTATGGTTCATGCACTGGTCCACGTAGCACACGGTTGGCACAATGATTGGTCTATAATGCTTCGCCTTGCCACGCGAGATTAATGAAACGGCGCGTTTCATGTACAACGCGTTTCATTTAAATTTCTACACGGTTCGATCCTCATGGATGGACATTTTCCACATTGCCTTGTTGAATTATTTTCATGTATGCTATCCATGTTCATATGCTTCATTCATTCATTTTTATTTTTTTCTCTTCATTCAAAAATCCATAACTCCATGAATAATCATCTAAATCACATGAGGTTTTTTGCATAATGATCTTCATCATGTCTACTATTTTTTGGATATTTTTTCAGAATTTGTGCTCGGTTGGATTTTTAAATTGCCTAGGGTTTGTTCATACATATGCTATCTTGCACCTTGCTTGCCATTTTCTTTGTGAAATGATGGTGGTTGATCCAATGAATGTGAAAATTGACATGCTTAAACTAGACATCCTAATCGTCATTTTGGTATAGAGTTTTTATTTTTCTCATTTCTGGTTGTTGAGATATGACCTGATTAATGTAGGTGTGATAATGTGTGTCACACCTTTGCTTGCTGGATTTGCTGATTTTATTAACATACCAATTAAATGCCAAATGATGTGAATTTTTGCATGATGCTACTTCTGGATGTTAGGATTGACCATGAACTTTTGTGAAATTTTTGGATCCATTTCCCATTTGTTTGAGATTTTCTTTGCTGGTTGGTCATGTTTGGACTTTTGATGAGTGTTGAAGTTAGATGATTTGTGCAATGCTTATGCTTTATCATATGAACTTGAAATTTTAGACATGTTTTCTAGACACATTGAAGTTTGTCTTGGCTTTGGTTTGAATCATTTATCACTTGTCATCTTTGTTTTAGGATTGCCTTAAGTTGATGTATCAATTTGTGCCTCCTTTGAGCTTGTTTATGCTTACCTTGACTTGATGAATTTGATCATCATGCTTATACTTGTCCAAATGCCATGATTTTTGGTGTGATGATCATTTGATGTGTCCTGTTTAGACATGATTTTGCTTGAGATTTGTTGAGCCATTTTGGAATTAATATGCTTGTGTTCATTCTGTTGCTTCAATATGATTCCAACTTGCATGCTTTGTCGTGATTGCTTTATGAAATGAGTTTGGTAATTGATATTGACATGAGAACTTTTGGAATAGTTTCTTATTTGATTAAGCTTGATTCTTGTCAATTTTCATGTTCTGTTTTGGATTATTTCTCCTTCTTTGACCCTAGGCCTTGTCCTAATGGTTTGCTTCTCATGTTTGAGTTTGTTTTCAGGACAAGAAGCATATGGCCTTGAGGAGTTTGATTCATTTGCTCATTTGGATTGATATTTGATTGATGTTGATTAACATTAAGTTGTTTTGTAGGTGGATTATCTCCTTTGAGTTGAGCTTGTGCTTTGCTTGATGCATTGTTTGTGTACAGTTGAATGTCTGTTGTCTGTTGACTTTCTTTTTTGAGTTGTATACTGATTGTGTTGGATTGTTTTCAGGTACCTTAGTTGCTATAGTTCATTGTGAACTTGCTTTTTCTTTTCTTGATAGCTTGAGCATTGAGGTATAATGTCTCTAACTCCATGTAGTCTGGAAGACCTGGCTTGTTATGTGGCCAGGCACCTGTCTGAAGTCCTCCTTAAGAGGCAATGCTTGTGATTGTTTATCTTTGTCCCCAAGCAGGAAAAGTCCTTTTGATAAGGCAATTGGTAGATAGAAGAGATGTGTAGTCCATCTCCTACTATTCAGTGTGTCATCCCTTTGCTCACATTACATGTTGATGCATTGTGGATCTTAACCCAAGATCTATAGAGTCATTAACTTGTGGAGAGAGTTCAAACTTTCTGAACTCCCACACCTTTTATCATTTGAAGCTCTCCCTGACCAGGGATAAGAGCAATGAGGCACACCCCTCATATCCTTTCATCTGCTTCACCTTAACTCTCAATGTTAAGGTTAAGAGCACCAATTACCCCATTCTAGTTGACTTTAAAGTCTAACCCTTGCTTGAGCCTAATTGCTTGTATATAGTGTGTGCTAACTGAATCATTGATTGCTTATTGGTTCATCTGTACATGTTTGCTTGTTTGCCTTTGTGCATTTATCATCATTAATTGTTCATTATTGCATGATCATCATTTCATATCTTTGTGACCATCTTTGGTTTGCCCATTGAGGAATCAATTGTAAGTCCATTAATTGGCTATTGTTCCTATGATTTGGAAGGGATTGAGTGTAAGACCATTTCATTGGCCACTTATGTCCTCTTTGCTTAGTGCTTCTGTTTGTTTGTTGTATGTGAGGATGCAATTGTAAGTCCATGTTGTCGGCATTTGTATTTCCATGATCATCTATTGGAGATAGAGTAAGCCCAGATAGATTGGCATCTGACATCCATGTTTTGTTTTGCTTTTGGAGATTAGAGTAAGCCCCAGATAGATTGGCATCTGACATCCATGTTTTGTTTTGCTTTGGGAGATTGGAGTAAGCCCATATATTGGCATCTGGTATCCTTGTCTGTTTGGTTCTTTGGGAGATTGGAGTAAGCCCAGTTGATTGGCATCCGGTATCCACCCTTTTGTTTTGTTTTGCTTTAGGAGGTTGGAATAAGTCCATTTATTGGCATCTGATATCCCTGTTTGTTTTAGGGGACTGGTGTAAATCCATTGATTGGTATCCGGTATCCACCTTTGTTTGTGAGATTAGTGTAAGTCCAGCAATTGGCATCCGGTATCATTTGTTTTGCTTGTTTGTTGTTGCTCATTTGCCTATTCCTAAGGACACACTTAAATCATCTTCTATATGATCTCAAAAGGTGAAATTCTAGGAAGTTTTACACTCCATCATCCACACCCTTTTGTTTCCAAAACTCCCTTTTCACATTGTTAATTCAAAACTTTGAACTATTGTGCAAACATCTTCATGTCTTTTCAAATTAGAAACTTGGACCCTAAGTCCTTGCCTTTTCAAACTCCATTTCATAACACTTCTTTGAATTGAATTCTAATCATACCTTGACCATACTTTGTGAATACTCATAATCAATTAACTTCACTCATTCAATTGTTTTGGTGGCTTTGTCCATTGTTGATATGTTTTCATACATTAGCCATAGGTTTCAATTCTCATAGTGGTTGATGTAAATCTCACCACATCCTTAGTGAGTTGATTGTAAGTCTTCCATACTTATTATAGGGTTAACCCCTCACTAGTATGTTGAAGCTATCCTCGCATGGTGGATTGTTGGTCTTGGTTGAGTTTTCTCCCGTTGATAATGAAAAGCCTTAATGCTCTTGTTTTAAAATGAACCCACTGATATTTTGGAAATCTTTTAGCCGAACTACGGCGTTTTGATCCTTACCTTTCATGGAAGGTACGTAGGCAACGGGTTCATCCGTTCAAACACAAAATTAATAAAATTGTATATTCTTTCTCATCTTCACAATCATGTTTGCACAATATGTCATAAACAAATAAACTTTTTTATACAACAAGTGTGAAAAGGGCTCCCTAGGAGTACCTAGGACGTTTTGGGTGCCTAACACCTTCCCATTGCGTAATTAACCCCTTACCCAGATTCTCTGATCTTTTCATTAGTTTTCTATGTGTAAAACTTCTTAGGCTTTTATTCGCTTTTTAGCCAATCCTTTGGATAAATAAAAGTGCGGTGGCGACTCGAATTCTTTGTATGCTTTGCTTTTGATTTAGTCAATAAATCATAAAGCGACGAATACACCGCTACAACAAGCACAATGATATATACACAATTATGTGCTCAAGTGAGCAAAAGGCAAATTGCATTAACATAAACATGTGCTCAAATGAGCAAAGAGAAAAGCAAATGAATAATATGTGGAAGAATAGTAAATTGCATAAAAGTAAAGAGCAAAAAGTAAATGTTAATGGTTAATGGTTAGTGTTAGTAGTTGGTGTGCCATAAGGAAAATTTAGTGCTATGTTAAGCAATCGTAATTGGACTTATGTAGAAGTAACAACTATCTGAGGCCGGTCAATAATAATGTAGGCAACAACACAAGTTAGAAGTCTTGATTAGTGAACCAAGTTCCAACAACTTGCCATGCCAAAAAGAAGAAGAGAATTGATCTTATATTGGTTTAAGTCTTTTGTATGATTTAGGAAGCAACCTATCCTTAATGCAAAGCCATTCACTTGATCAATTGATCAAGATGAATTAGATTTGAATCTAGGAAGATTAAACCTCCCTAATTAATGCTAACTTATCAACCTTCAACTGATTGATCAAAAAAGAAAAAGAAGGAGAAGAAGAAAGAGATGAATAATGGAAAAAGAAAATCGAAAGAATAAAATGCATAAGGTGAAATAAAATGTACCAATCCATGTGTGTTGACCAAATGACATTGAAAGTCAAAGTCAAACAATGAGAAACCAGAAATAGGATGAAGATTGGAGGTCAAATAATAAGCAAAATATTTTGGGCATTTTTAATAATAAAATAAACTTGAATTAAAAATAAAAGAAAGGTCAAACTTCAAAATCACTTCAAATCAACCTTGAAAGGTCAAAGTAATTTATCCCAAGTTCAACAAGGTCAAACAAAGTTTGACAAAAAAATTCAGCATTTTTAAAAGTCAGAAACTATTTTTAATCAATTAAAAATGAATAAAAATAACCTAACTGAAGTAAAATCTCAAATAAATCTCAAATAAATTATAAAATTGATGAGAATATTTTTCATAGATCCATCATCATTCAAATAGGTTAGGAAAATATTTTTGCATTTTTTGAATATCAAAAATTATTTATAATGAATTAAAAATAACCAGAAAAGAGAAAATTGACAAAAAAATATCAAATGATAAAATAAAAAATATTAAAAATGAAAATTAGAAACTAGAAATTATTTGGAGAAGAATGCAATTGATGCCATATTTTTTGGAATTAAAATGAAGAAGATATGAATTTTTGAAAATAATGGAAATAAAAGAAATTAAAACAAAAATTAGAAAATTCAAAAAAACAAGGAGCGTCTGATCAAGCCTCATTAATTGACGTGACTGATCAGACGCTCCACATGCGCGCTTCCATGGTATACCAAAGTCATCAGCAAAACACATGGCATTATTAAAAGTCATAAGAAGCAAGGGCCAGGATTAGATCTGGAAATAAGAATGGATGGCCACGATTGGATCTGGAGACCAGACGGTGGCCAGCGCCACCGTCTTCTCCGGCTAGCTCCGGTGAGAGCTCAAATTTGCAGAAGAGCAAATGTGCACCAAAACACGCGATCCAGGCATCAAATTAATGCTGGGGTGATGTACATCACCCCTGTACCATCTATTTCTACTCTAGATCTCCATAGTGAGAGAATTTAGAGGTTGAAACTTGATGGTGTTCATCATGAACTTGTTAGATTTTGAAAATTGAACACTCAAAACAATTGCCTATATGAAGAGGACTTCAGCCAACGCAATATCCAAGCAAATAGATCAATAAATGGTGAGTTTCGAAGAAAAAACCAGTTGAGAACCACCTTTGAATTGTGAAGATTTGAGCTGATTCCCTTGCTTCCTTTGGCCAAACAAAAGTTCTATGGACTATGAGAGAGAGGTCTAGGAACTTTAGATCTAAAGATTCAACTAGATTTTGTTGAATTTTAGATCTGAAAATTTGAAGAGAATTGAATTTAGTTCCTTTAGGTGTGGCTCGGTTTTGATTTCTGCAACACTTCAGGTTGATTCATGGATGAAATTGAATGGAATGATGCTCTTATTTATAGATGGAGAGGCAAGGCAAGTGTGATTCAATCCGTGTGTATGGCAATAGGATACTCTTTGCATGGGCTTGCATGATCATTCAAAAGGCCCAAATTCAATGCCAAATGCAATCTGAGACATAATTGAGCTGAAATGGACGTGTAATTGGCAATGCACAAGCTTGTATAATAAGTTCCAACATGTTATGCACAATTATGCCTAAAACTTCTTCTCTTCGAAAATGCCATTTTCCAAATCCAAACATGATCATGTGAGTAATGGTTGGAAAGGTTTTGGTGTAAGGAAAAATTGTTATGTTGGACAAAAATCCATTTGAAGTGTGGAAATTAGTGAATTTTGAGTTTAAAGTGTAAGGTGCAAAACATGCAAAGGCAAAGTTTCCAAATTTGGCCAATGTTCAAGTCCTTCTATTTTAATTATGAAAGCCCCAAATGAAAAAACTTCCAACATCAAAGTTGTAGATATTTTCAAGGCAATCAAAATGGACTTAAATATTGCATCATTTGGATTTTTGATGAAAGCGTTATGGGCACTTTAAGTTGGACTTTTTTGACTTTCAATGCATTTGGTCCAAAGTGACCTATAATGTTTTGCATTATCACATGTATTTCCTTTGATATTTTGAAATTTTGTTCAACATAACATTTGAATTAGACATCTTAATCTTTCCAATACATTTGATCCCACCTTAAAATCATACCAAATGAATGAGTTATGTTCTTGGGAAGTTGACACAAAATTAGGGTTTCAGTCAAAATGACCTATAATGTATTGGAATGGGAGATCACCTTCCAATCTTCAAATCAATTTTTGATGAACATGAAAGTTTTTCATATTGTTCTTAAGAACATTGTTTATTTTAGGATCATCTCCATTTGACCAACATATAAAAAGTTAGGTCTCAGTGCACTTCAAAATAGTCAGATGAATAGACTGATCAACTTCTCAAGTCCACGACTCATATCTTGATGAATTGATGATTGAGGACACTCAAATAAGTTCAAATATGCATGAAATTATGAATTAAATAACTTCCCTTGATTGTATTTGACCATGGGCTGAGGTTGCTTCAAGAGTAAGGCATTGTGGTACACAGATGAATTAGGGTTTCCTTGGGGAACCAACCTCAAACCCTTTGACTTGCTTTGATAAAAAATGATGAATTGAGATGCTAGGGGTGCATATTTGATGGATGAGAGCTTTGGGAACCATTACCATGCTTGCTTTCCTCTTCACTTGGCCATATCTCTGCACAAAGGATCTCCTTGAAGCTCTTGAATTTGTGATTGCTCAAGCTTCAAACAAAAGATGTTAGTGACATATTTTTGTGCTTTTGGTTAGTAAACAAAAATAAGAAAAGCAATGATATACAATTCAGGCATGCCTGGTGATCTCAAACCACTCACAAGAAGAGACCCCACCCAAAGGTAAGGAGCCAAGATGCTTATGATCCTTGAGGCAATGCAAATGCAATGTTATGATGCTATGAGGGATCTTAGGGTCAAAATTTGGGTCTTACAGATGCCCCTATTTAAGGTCATTCTAGCCGGAGAAGTGAAGGTTAAAATCTTCGCCTCGACGCAGTAGAAAGGGCTTAGATAATAGCAAAGAGACGAATTTTGGTCCCTAAGAGACCTCATGATGCGAATGTCTGTATGCGAACGGTAATACTCTGTGGGGGGATGTGTCCACAAAGGAAAAGATCAGGAGGAATTTGCCAATCCCTATGATTACTCCAATCCATGAGGCAGAGACTCTACCGGGGAGTAAAGGGGTAACAACGCGTGAGTAGGTCACGACTTGAAACTTACTGAGAGGCACGAAGGAAATCCAGTTGAAATACATCAATGGAAATACTCGAGCTGACTCAAAGATGCACGTATTGGGGAATATGCCAATACAGCACAAATTATCCATAACGGATACTTCGGATAAAAATCCGGACTCAGGTGGGGAACTAACAAATGAGGTATTACCAGTTACTGGGTAATAAGCTCGAAGAGACATGCGATATGAACACCGATATAAAGGTGAGAGAACAACAAACTTGGGAAGAACGAATATCTAAGACCCGTACAAGGGTGAGAGATATGCAACATCCGAAAATATCTGCGGAAGTCTTAGAAGGTAAACTTCGGCTCAGGAAAATCTGACTCCGCAGGAGGACAAAAGGTCATAATATGGAGCAGAAGGAAGGAACACCAGGGATGCCGGTTACTGGGAATATAATAGGTGACCAACCAAAATGTGAATTGGGGAATATTCCCAAGACACTCATCATCCAAAAGAGGGCTAAAAGCAAACTCGATTAAGGGATGGATATTCGATTCCAAAAAGGGATACGACTCTTACTCAACTGGGGAAGAATAAAAGGCTTCGACCAAAGAGTTCATGAGATATATTATCTATTACCGTCAGAACCTAGATAATATACTCGCATGGAAGATTATCCACAACCGGTTACTGGGTTAATAAAGGATAAATCAACCGACAAAGGGAGGCATCGGGATACCGAAACTAGGTATAAAATTATGACCTTTCAAGGGGAGCAACAAACATTACCAGCAATCGGTATATGAAAGATGACTTGCTGGGGATAAACTACCTGATGAGAGAAATTAACCAAGAGATAAATCACCAGGGGTGAAGGACTTATCAATACCGAATATTGGATAATGATAACCGTCAAGGAGGGGATTACATCTACCGGATACTGGGTAGAAGACCACGGAAAGGTAACCGTCATCGATTAGGATGAACAAAAGGTTAACTCTGCACGGGGATGAAATAGGGTTTACAACTACCGGTATAAGGGTAGAAAACCACAGACTCCACCGGGGATAAGATGAATGATTACTGATTATTGAGCAATTATTCATTTATACCACAGGGAAGCGCAGGAAACAATCACAAGAAGCCAATCTAGGATCAAACTAAAGAGGCAAGCTGAATCAAGACTCGTCCCCGTGAGGATATAACTCAATGGGGACTCCCATCCCAATATATGTGTTGGGAGGAAACATAAATAATCATCATCCACGAGGATATAACTCGGTGGGGAATATGGAAGGAAAGATAAACACTTTCTGCCTAAGGGGCTGACTCTATATGGGGAGTTCAGACACCGACATCTGCTTGGGGAAATGTATTACCGACTAGCAGTGGATAACAAACAAGGAAATATGGCAAAGGATGCAACATGAATATCTGAATGTCTGAAAATTATGCACACATGCGTAGTTTATGTATGATGAATTTTGACAAACAGACGTTTCTAACACCAACAAGTCCAGCGAATAGGTACAAACATCTGGTACTACATCTCGAAAGAGAAAGCCAGGATAACAAAGATCTCCGCAGGGGATGAGCATCAGTCATTCCAACTGGGGCATAGTCATTTTCACAGATGAACTCCGACGTAGGAGCAACTCTACTGGGGGAGTTATCCAAAGGAGACTCCGTGGAGACTAACCACCAAATCAGAAGTCTCCAAGGGCCAATCAAATACTGTCTCAAATAGTGAGATCACGTCTGTTGAGGAAGCAAAGATGAATAATCTTTACCAAACATTCAGCTTGAGAAAAAGCACCATGAACACGCTAGGAGTATGAACAATGTCTACCCTGCTGGGGATCATACCATCTTTGGGAGAGAACTGCAGGCATTCCCAATATCCCTATGTCATTGTGAATGTTCACTTTGTTTAAAAACAAGTTATGAAAAGTTTGATTATTTAAAACAATGATATATTTTTCAATTAAATCATGCAAAACATTTGTTGAATAGAAACAAATAAGAGTGCAAATAATTGGATAAAGGCTCAAATTTATTTGATGGAATGGTAATATGTAAATGGCAAAACTTCCATAGATCTTTACAAATTTGAGATTGGTGATGTATATTGGAAAAGGGCTACATTGAACATAATGACCATTTATCCACCAATTCTGAATCCGATGTATTTGAGGCTTTGGTTGATGATGAATGAGCGAGAATCTCTGACGGATAATAGTTGTAGAACAACGTCTTGTCAGGATGCAGTTACTTGCCAAATCCCTATTTTTGCCTAGATTGCCCTAGGGTGAGGTACTCAATCTAGCGGGATACATATATTCATTTTTTTTATGTCTCTTACTTTTGCCTGGATCGCCCTTTCGGGTTTTCAATCCACCGAGACGCTCATTTTTGCCTAAGCCGCCCTTTCGGGTTTTCAACTTAGCGAGCTATTCTGTTTTTATTTTAGGCGAAGTATTTCTTGACTGCATCTGAATTCACAGGATGAGTGAAATCCTCCCCATCCATAGTTGTGAGTATCAAAGCACCGCCTGAAAAGGCTCTCTTAACAACATATGGACCTTCATAGTTTGGAGTCCACTTGCCCCTGGAATCGGGCGCAAAAGACAAGACTTTCTTGAGCACAAGGTCGCCTTCTCGGAACACACGAGGCTTGACCTTCTTATCAAAGGCTTTCTTCATTCTTTGTTGATATAATTGACCATGGCAAATGGTAGTCAATCTCTTTTCTTCTATCAAATTCAGTTGGTCATAACGACTCTGAACCCATTCAGCATCAGTCAACTTGGCTTCCATCAAGACTCTCATTGATGGGATCTCCACCTCTACTGGGAGCACAGCTTCCATGCCATAAACGAGGGAGAAAGGGGTTGCCCCTGTTGAAGTGCGAACAATTGTACGATATCCATGTAAAGAAAACGGCAGCATCTCATGCCAATCTTTGTACGTGACAACCATCTTCTAGATAATTTTCTTGATATTCTTATTAGCATCTTCAACAGCCCCATTCATCTTGGGTCTATAAGGAGAAGAATTATGATGCGCGATCTTGAACTCGCTACACAGCTCTTTCATCATCTTGTTATTCAAGTTAGATCCATTATCAGTAATGATCTTATCTGGCACACCATAACGGCATATGAGTTGATTCTTGATAAACTTCACGACCACTTGCCTGGTCACATTAGCATATGATGCTGCTTCAACCCACTTAGTGAAGTAATCAATTGCTACGAGAATAAATCTGTGTCCATTGGACGCTTTGGGTTCTATCAGGCCAATCATGTCAATTCCCCACATGGAGAAAGGCCATGGTGATGAAATCACGTTCAGAAGTGTCGGGGTAATATGAATCTTATCCGCATAAATCTGACACTTATGGCATTTCTTCACATATTTGCAGCAGTCAGACTCCATTGTCAGCCAATAGTAGCATGCTCTCAATATCTTTCTAGCCATGGCATGTCCATTGGAATGAGTACCAAATGAACCCTCATAGACCTCAGTCATTAACAGGTCTGCTTCGTGTCTATCCACGCATCTGAGCAACACCATGTCAAAATTCCTCTTATAAAGCACATCACCATTGAGGTAGAAACTGTCCACCAATCTCCTCAAAGTCTTCTTATCTTTCACAGATACCCCAGGTGGGTAAATCTGGCTCTGAAGGAAACACTTGATGTCATGATACCACGGCTTATCATCTTTCACTTCTTCACATGAGCTGGTGTATCCAAGTGCATCACAGTGATGTTGGGAACTTCATTCCAAAGTCTTACCACAATCATCGAAGCAAGTGTAGCGAGAGCGTCTGCCATCCGATTCTCGTCTCGAGGAATATGATGGAATTCAACCTTAGTAAAGAATGTTGAAATCCTCCTCGCATAATCCCTATATGGAATGAGGCCAGGCTGATTCGTTTCCCATTCATCCTTAATCTGATTAACAACGAGGGTCGAATCACCATATACATCAAGATGCTTGATCCTTAGATCAATGCACTCCTCCAACCCCATAATACAGACCTCATACTCAGCCATATTATTCGTGCATTTGAAAGTTAGCCTTGCTGTAAAAGGAAAATGTGTGCCCTGAGGAGTAATAATTACTGCCCCAATACCATTTCCATATTGATTTACAGCGCCATCAAATACCATGCTCCAACGGGAACCAGGCCCTGGTCCTTCATGGAGCGTAGGCTCATCACAATCTTTCATTTTCAAATACAGAATCTCCTCATCTGGGAAGTCATACTGAACTGACTGATAATCTTCGATCGGTTGATGTGCTAAGTGGTCAGTCAAGATACTACCTTTTATAGCCTTCTGAGCTCGATACTCAATATCATAGTCAGATAACAACATCTGCCAACGGGCAATCCTCCCAGTTAAAGAAGGCTTCTCGAAGATATACTTGATTGGATCCATTCTGGATATCAACCAAGTCATATAAATCAACATATACTGGCATAAGCGCTTAGCAGCCCAAGCCAAAGCACAACATGTTTTCTCAAGCATTGAGTATCGAGACTCACAATCAGTAAACTTCTTACTCAGGTAGTAAATAGCATATTCCTTCTTTCCTAATTCATCCTGCTGACCAAGGACACAACCCATTGAGTCTTCAAGAACAGTCAGATACATAATCTATAGTCTTCCTTCCACAGGCGGAGACAGAATCGGAGGCTTAGACAAATATTCTTTAATACTATCAAAATCTTTCTGGCAATCCTCGATCCAATCATGGGACTGATCTTTCCGGAGGAGCTTCAATATCGGTGCACATGTGGTAGTCATGTGGGATATGAATCTGGAAATGTAATTCAAGCGGCTAAGAAAACTTCGGACTTGCTTCTCAGTTTTGGGCGCAGGCATCTCTTGTATTGCTTTGACCTTTGCGGGATCAACTTCAATACCTCTTTCACTGACAATAAAGCCCAATAACTTACCGGAATGGACTCCAAATGTGCACTTGTTCGGATTCAGACGAAGCTTGTACTTCCTCAAACGCTGAAAAAGCTTCAACAAGTGCTCTACATGTTCAACTTCCGTTCTTGACTTCGTAATCATATCATCAACATACACCTCAATCTCCTTGTGCATCATATCATGAAACAAGGTAGTCATAGCTCGTTGATACGTGGCTCCGGCGTTCTTCAAACCGAAGGGCATCACTCGATAACAGAATGTTCCCCAAGGTGTGATGAATGTTGTCTTCTCGATATCCTCGGGTGCCATCTTAATCTGATTATATCCGGAAAATCCATCCATAAATGAGAAGACATTGAATTTAGCCGTATTATCTACCAACATATCAATATGTGGTAGAGGAAAATCATCTCTCGGACTAGCTTTATTCAAGTCTCTATAGTCCACTCACATTCGGACTTTTCCATCTTTCTTAGGCACAGGCACAATATTGGCCACCCACTAAGGATACGTAGAAATCACCAGAAACCCCGCATCAATTTTCTTCTGAACTTCTTCTTTGATCTTCACTGCCATATCAGGATGAGTTCTTTTGAGCTTCTGCTTCACAGGCACGCACTCAGGCTTCAAAGGTAGGAAATGTTGCATAATATCAGTATCTAGACCAGGCATGTCTTCATATGACCAGGCAAAGACGTCAACATATTCTTGTAGCAATTCAATCAACCCCTTCTTAACAGATTCCTCCAGGAGTGCCCCAATCTTCACTTCTCGCACACAATCCTCAGACACCAAGTTGACTGTTTCCAAATTCTCAAGATGCGGCTGAATGATCTTCTCTTCATGCTCAAGTAAACGGGTAATCTCGTCAGGAATTTCTTCAACATCATCTTCTTCCGCCTCAAATACAGGGAATTCAAAGTTGGGAGATGGTGTTGGATCATTATGTTCAATGGGTTTGATTAACCTGCATAATGATTTTGGATATAAAGAGCTTTAGAATTCAAACAAGGCAAATCATTATGCAGATGAAAAGATTGATTTTATTCTATTTTTTGAGATTTTATGTGATCACCAATTTCATGCAAAATCAAAAAGGGAAAATAATTGGAAAAACAAACATTTAACATGAACCTATTGAATGAAAATATCATTGTATTTATGCGCCAACAATGTCCTCACTTCTCCTTTTGGCATGGGAGAAGGGTTTTTAAACACAATGAACATTACTTTGACTTATGGATAACTGTTGGAATATCCACAGCGACCCAGTTATTGCAGATCCCCCCAGGGATGACGAAGTTGCCAGAATCCTCTTCGTCCTCTTCCAAGATGGCCGCAGCCTCCTCGTCTTAACTGGCGTGGATGAAACCTCCAATCTTGAACAGCCCTTGCGTATTGGAAACCCCAGAAGAATAACCTATGCCAGCCCGAGACTTGTTGTCTTTTAACTCAATCATTTGCCCCAAACCAGCAGTTGCGCCATGCTCAATGGCCAACTTTGCATCTTTGTAGGAAGCAAATGAAGAAGTTCCCTTCTTAATAGGCTCAACAATAGATAAAGCTTGGAACGAAGTTCCAACTTCATCCTCAGCATCTATATAAGAGATGGAAGACAAATGGCTAACCAGGAGAGCCTTTTCTCCCCCTACCACCACCAGCTTCTTATTCTTCACAAACTTCAGTTTCTGGTGTAGGGTGGATGTCACGGCGCCTGCCTCGTGAATCCATGGTCTTCCTAGGAGACAACTATACGATGGGTGAATATCCATAACCTGGAAGGTAATCTGGAAATCACTTGGTCCGATTTTGACTGGGAGATCAACCTCGCCAATCCCCGTTTTACGAGACCCATCGAACACCTTCACAACTACTCCACTCTGCCTCATGGGAGGCCCCTGATATGACAACTTCGTAAGAGTGGATTTTGGCAAAACATTCAATGATGACCCAGTGTCCACCAGAACATTGGACATGGCGTCATCTTTGCAACTCATAGATATGTGTAATACCAAGTTGTGGTCTCTTCCCTCCTCGGGGAGATCAGCATCACAGAAACTTAAATTGTTACAAGCGGTGATGTTTACAACAATACTATCGAATTGTTCTATTGTGACATCGTGATCCACATACGCCACATCCAAAACCTTCAAAGAGCTTCTCGGTGTGGTTCTGAATTCAAAAGCAATGATAACACAAATATTTTGGATGGCATTTGTAGAAGCTGGTCTACAACGTTGTACTCACTTCTCTTGATGAGCCTCAGCATCTCATCACAGTCTTCTTTCGTATTGCCACTCGGGCCAGTAGAAGCAGGAGTTTTCAACGTAGAGGAGGGCTTAACAACAAGTGCCGGATTCGGGGTGCTCACAGCATTCCCAATCGGGCGCTCAACAAAATCAGCATCAACACTTCTTTGAGCATCAGCTTGAGGCTTCGACGGTGCTGAAAATACACGACCGCTGCGGGTCAAACCGCTAACATCAGCAATGTTAACAACAGATGAGGAGGGCAAGGACACCTCTTTCCCGTTTTCCATTGCCACAACGTTGTAGCGATAGGGAACTGCTTTCTCGGAGGAGTACGATACAGGTCCGACTGGTTTTATGAAGAGGGAAGGAGGAGCCTTCTACTTGCTACCATTATATTTGATGACAACAGGTTTAGGTATCCGAAAAACTGGAGAAATTACATTGACTTCGAGGTCATCTTCGTCAATATTTCTATTTTGAAGGATCTCAATGACTCCTTCGTCCAACATCTCTTGCACATCTTTAAGTACCTGGCGGCATCCTCTCTGATTAACAGAGCATACTCGACATCTATCGTGGTCATGCTCATAATGGCTATAGTCACACAGCAATCTATGCATCTCAACCAGCGACTGTCGGATATGACTGACGTATTTCACCTTGTACTTGCCAGGGCAGCCCTAGATCATATTGACAGACTTCCCATGCTCGGGCAATGGGTTATTTTTCACATTCGGACATACGTCCTCGAAAAATAAAATCCCACTTCTCACAAGGTCTTGTACCTTGGTCTTCAGGGGATAACAGTTCTCCACATCGTGTCCGGGAGCACCGGAATGATACACACAATGAAGTTCGGGCTTGTACCACCATTGGGGGTTGGCAGGTACAACGGGAGGGTCTCGCGGAGTAATCAATTTTCTATCGATCAGAGATGGATAGAGTTCAGCATAAGTCATTGGAATTGGATCAAAGGTGACCCTCTTCCTCTCATAGATGGTGCTGGCACTGTTGTTGTTGATATTGTTGAGTTTGTGGTTGCTGATAATGTTGAGCTTCCCTGAAAACAGGTGCTATATGAGCCACCTGATGTTAATTGTTGATCGGGCGAGCAATCTTCCTCTTCATAGAGGGTCTTCTTTTGACATGGAAAGACACGGCATGTGCCTCTCCCTTCTTCTTCTTTGCAAAGCTTCCGTATCTCTTTGTTGAAGAGCCTTCGTCTCGAGTTAAGCGTCCTTCACGGACCACTTCTTCTAATCTCATCCCCATATTCACCATCTCGGTGAAGTCTGAGGGAGCACTGGCTATGATCCTCTCGTAATAAAACGAGCTCAAGCTCTTCAAGAAGATCTTTGTCATCTCTTTTTCCTCTAGGGGAGGCACTATCTGAGCTGCCAATTCGCGCCACCTCTGGGCGTACTCTTTGAAGGTCTCCTTATCCTTTTGCGACATTGCTCTCAGCTGGTCCCTGCCAGGAGCCATATCCACATTGTATTTATACTGCTTGACGAAGGCCTCGCCAAGATCGTTGAAAGATCGGATTTTCAAACTCTCCAAACCCATGTACCACTTGAGAGCGGCACCGGACAGACTGTCCTGGAAATAATGGATGAGTAGTTGGTCGTTGTCAGTTTGCGTTGACATCTTGCGAGCATACATCACAAGATGGCTGAGAGGGCATGTGTTTCCCTTATACTTCTCAAAGTCAGGCACTTTGAATTTAATAGGGATCTTCACGTTGGGCACAAGGCATAACTCAGCGGCACTTTTACCAAAGAGGTCTTTCCCCCTCAAAGTTTTCAGTTCCTTGCGAAGCTCAAGGAATTGGTCCTTCATATCATCCATTTTTTCATAAACATCTGGGCCCTCAGATGGCTCAGAGTGGTAGATGGTGTCTTCGACCCTTGGTAACGTGTGCACAACGGGCGGTGGCACTGAAAGGACTGGGCTAGATGTCGGCAGAGAAGCAAAAGTAGGGGCGAAACCCTCTGGTACAAAGTTGGGGGGCATTCCCCACGAGAACCCAGCTGGCATAGATGGCGCAAAATGAGCCGTTGCAGCAGGCACAATAGAAGTTACGATCTCAGAAATGACCGTCCTCTGGGGAGGAGTTGATGGTGTCGGAGAAGATTGGCTTTGAGCGGCCAAGAATGACTCCATCAAGGCAGTCAACCTGGCTACTTCCTCCTTCAGCTCGCGATTCTCTTGTTCTAGATGATCCATCAGTCTTGAAGAATTGGCTCTGGTGTAGTACCGGTGAGTCAGCTTGTCTTCAAAATAAATGAAGAACACAGAGTTAGACCAAAGGACAAGAAGCCGGGAACAAAACCTGCTTATGCACATGATGCATGCAATGCTCGTGCATATGATTTGTTTTTTATCTCAAAGGAACTTTAGAGTCTTATTTGCACGTTCTGGAACTATTAAACACTTATCATATAGGAAAGTATATTGTCACTAATATCTGGAAAATAGTTTTACATCAAAGAAGTACAACATTGGTAACCACATACAAGAGAAAAGGAAAATAATCATCCTATGGATCCCTAGAAACAATCATCTAAAGCTCGGGACACAGGAAGATAAGATGCAGGAAGCCTCTTCACCTCCTCCTCATAGGCTGCCTCCATATCTACCTTCACTTTGGCGAGTCGATCGTACTTCCTCTTCCAAAACATGGAAGACTGAGGAAGTAGAGAAGTCCATGCATCATTAGGATCATCAATAACCTGATGCTCGAGAAAATCAATCAAAGCATCCTTTTCCTTGATCTGCTGAAGCAACTCTTCTCGCTCACGGATCCAGGCACGTGAACGGTCTTCGTCTCTCAACTCCTCTACTCCTTGGTTAGGGAGGGTTGAAGGCCCAGCCATAACCAAAGGTGTAGGTCTCGGGTACTCGTAAGGCATGAGATACTCAGACGCTCTCTTCCTAACCCTAACAATGTATGGCTCCAAAGCGACACAGTTCTTAGGGCCTAACTCACTCCTTCCTTTCCTATGAATCTTGCACCAAGCGCGGACCACTGTGCCCTTCAAGCCTTGGGGATCTTTACCCTCCTGAAAGAACACACCCTCTAACAGAATGTGTAGTGGTGTATTCGTCACTTTATGATTTATTGACTAAATCAAAAGCAAAGCATACAAAGTGTAAGACCCCAATTTTGGGCCCTAAGATCCCTCATGGCCCATATCATATCATATCATGGCCTCAAGGATCATTGCATGCCTTAGTCCCCTCCTAGTGGGTAGATTGCCTTGTGGGTTTGTTTCTTGATCACCAAGCTTACTTTGCATTTGTATATCATTGCTTTTCATTTTGTTTACTAACCAAAAGTACAAAAATATTGTCATCTAACCATGTTACTTGCAGCGGAAGCACGGAAGCCCTACCCAGTCAACTGCAAAGTCAATTGTGGATTTGGAGGTGGGAAGTGATTAGAAATACTCCATTCATGTTCAAACAAGTCTCATTTGACATTTCAAATACTCACATTGAAGGATTTGAGGTCATACCAAAAGTTTCCAAAAAGAAAAATGACCTATGGTTTCAAGTTTCCAAAAATGGCAAGTTTTTGGAACAACTTCAACTCAACTTTACACCATCAAAAAAGCTTCAAATGGAATTTTGTTGAACATGAAAGTTGTAGATATTTCTCTTCCATTTCCAAAAAGTCCAAGATCGTGAGAATCGGATGAACGGTTGAGGAGATATGATCAAATTACCACCGAGTGTGCAAGGCAAAAAATGTTATGTATCGATGCACACGAGTTATGTGTCGATGCATACTGTTAAAAAATGTTATGTATCGATACAAGCGAGTTACGCATCGATGCACACTGTTAAAAAATGCTATGTATTGATACATACGAGTTATGTATCGATCCATACTGTTAAAAATGTTCTATGTATCGATGCAGGGGCTTTTGTATCAATACATAACTCTGTTTTGAGCACTGTTCACGTCCATATTACTTCACACACCATTTTCATGCACAAGGGTGAAAATCCCAATTGACCAAAACATCCTCATTTAAGCTAATTAGCAAACACACTTCATTAAGCCAATTTTGGATTACCACTCAATTAATCAACTAACACACACACTAATCACCACATATATAACTTCATTTTCTGTCCATTCAACCCTAGACAGCCTCCAAGCACAGAAAAAACTCTTTTCTCTCATTTTGCATTTTGCTCGATTTGAATTTTTCTGCTCCAAGCTTCAAAGACCACGAGCCATTCTTGCTTCCTTCATCACTTGGACAACCTTTGGAAGCATTTTGCAGCGCCATTCATCAACTGTAATAGCAGCTCGTGTTCTGTTTTTCTTCAAGCTTCAACCATGGCAAGTGTTGGTTCAAGCTAGATTTGAGTGGTTCAAGCCAAGTTTCTTCAAGAATCCATCAACATCAAGCATAAAGGGGATCTGTTTCAGCACAACAACATCAATCCATCACTGTTTCTCATTTTTCTTCAAAACAAGTAAGGTTTCGACTTCAATCATTTGCCATGCCATGATATATTTATGAAAGATCTTCTTGAGCTGATTCTAATGAACTAAAGCATGCTTAAAATGGTTGTGACATGAGGGAGAAATCTGAGTTTACATTTTTGCATCCAAACATATTCTCCATCGATTTGCTCACATGTGTGTGATTTCATGAAAACCCTTGCTATATTCTTGTTACTTGATGGATAATGGTGCTATTAGCATGGTCGATTTTAAATTCTGGGCACTTTGAATTTTTTTTGACTTGCATGAAGATGATGAACATATGCCCTGCTGCCATGAAAACCTAACATATTTCCAGAAATCCAGTTCATATATGCATGTGTGTTGATTGCTGTTATTGTTGGTAATTACATAAACCATTGCCTTTGCCATTTGTCTACCATTTTGTTTGAATTTCGCATACTGTTGATGAACCATGAAGTTTGAATTTGTTGGCCATGCTGTTAAACCCTAGGGTTTATTGTTGAACCCAGAAACTTGCACTGCCATTGGCCCGTGCACTGTTCCATTGGCTGAGAGCCAATGAGAACATTTCCTTACACCCACCCAAAACGCAGCGTTCCAGTAAGTGGCACGCTATATTACCAAGTTTGCCATCGGTTGACCATTGTTTGACCATTGTTCCATGTTATTTGCTCATGTTGCTTCAATTATTTACTCAAGTTCACAAATTCATTTCTCTCTCAATTTTCATCCAAAAATCATGAGAATTTTTCCATCATGTTCATGAATGTGTCTAGTATTTAATTGTGATTTTTAATTAATTTTTCATTGGCTGGATTTTAATTGGTAATTGGTTTCTTAACAAGTATGCATATTTGACACCCTTTGCCATTTCAATTGTGAAATACTCATGTTGAATCCAATGAGCTTGAAACTTTTTGTGGTGAAACCAGACACATTGACCTTTGTTTCCATATAGAGTTTATGCATTTCCCATTTGGGGTTTGTGAGTTACAAATTTTTGAAGTTATGTGTTGCATTTGGTGTTACATGAATGACATGCAATTTCACAATTTTTGTTCACATGCTTCCTTACATGCAAATGACCTCAAATTTTGCATGAATCATCTATCACATGTCTAGTTTGTGTATGAATTTTCTGGGAATTAATTGTTCTGTTTCCAATTTATTTGAGAATTTTCTCCCATGCTTAGACATTTGTTGACTTTTTGTGCTATACATTGCCATTTCCTTTGTGAAATTCTCACATCATATTGTATGACTATGAATTTTCATATGTGATAACTAGACATCTTGAGCTTTGCATTGGTGTTAATCTCATTCATTTCTCATCTGTTTTCAAATTGATATGATTTTTTGAAGTTGACCCATGCTTATTGACTTTCATTATGCTTACTTGAATTTGGTTTGACTTCATGATTTTAATTGACTGCCTTCCACTCATCCAAATGCCATGAAATTTGACATGCTTTCCATGCTAGATGTTAGGATTGAGTGTGATTTATTTGATGATTTTTGAAATTGTTTAAGTTGACTTTTGATGCAAGTCATTCTGTTGACTTCTTTAAGCTTGCATTTGCCTTACTTTGACTTCAAATGTTCATGAAATGACATTGATGCATGATTTGATTGTGAATCCAATTGAGATAGTTTATTAAATGTTTGAACATGAATTGGGTTGACTTTTCTTTGCTGTTGGACTTTTTTCCTTCATCTTTGACCCTAGGCTAGTCCTAGTGGTCTTTTAAGCTTACAATTGAGCTATTGTTTCAGGTTAAGCACCAATGCCTCAAAGATCATTCAAATTTGATTGAGTTGGATTATATATTGTGCTAACCCTTGTTTTGTAGGTGTGACTCATATGAGTTTGGCTTTGTGCCTTGGCACCTCTGTTTATGGTTGACTGTTGTTTATTCACTTCTTTTGGTTTGAACTGTTGACTTGTTTACTAATCTGTTTGACCTTTTCAGGTACTTTAGTTGCTTAAGTTCTTTGAACTTGCTTGCTTTGCTATTTAGCATTTGCTTTGAGGTATAATTACTTCTTCTTCATGTAGTCTGGAGACCCGGTCTGTTATTTGACCGGGCAAACTGTCTGAAGCCCTCCTTAAGAGGCAATGCCTGTGTGTGTTTAAATTTGTCCCAAGCAGGAAAAGTCCTTCAAGTAAGGCAATTGGTGGAAGGTAGGGATAAGTAATCTATCCCCCACTATTCAGTGTGTCCTCTCTTTGCTCCCATTACATGGTTGAAGCATTGAGATAAATACCCAAGATCTAATCGAGTCAATAATGTGGAGAGAGTTCCTACTTTCTGAACTCCCACACTTTCTGATATGCTCTCCCTGATTAGGGATAGAAGCAATGAGGCACACCCCTCATCTCCTTTCATCTGCTTCACCTTAGCCTCTCAATGGCAAGGTTAAGAGCGACTCTTACCTATTACAGTGGACTTTCAAAGTCAAACCCTCTTGTGTGAGCCCCCTTGTTTTGGCTATAGAGTGTGCTGTTTTGATATTCATTGATTGATTGATTGCTTCATATGCACATGTTTGCTTGTATGTTATGCATTTATCATCATCAATTGCCATTAATGCATAATCATCTCATTTGTCTTTGTGACATTATTATTGTTGATTGCCCATTGAGGACAATTGTAAGTCCATTGCTTTGGCATTTGTTCCTGTGATATGGAAGGATAGAGTGTAAGACCTCATTGGTCACTCATATCTTCTGTTTATTTGTTTGTATGTGAGGATACAGTTATAAGTCCCTGTAAGTTGGCATCTGTTATCCTATGATCATAATATGATCTGTTTGATGTTGTATGTGAGGTTGCAGTTATAAGTCCCTGTAAGTTGGCATCTGCTTTCCTGTGACCATAGTTGTTTTATCTATTTGTATGAGAGGTTGCAATTATAAGTCCCTGTAAGTTGGCATTTGCATTCCTGTGATCATATTGTTGCTTTTGTTCTTGTATGTGAGGATCCATTGTAAGTCCCTGTAATGTGGCATTGGATTTCCTAGGACCATACTGTGGAGTTAACCTAAGTCCAGACAGATTGGCAGTTAACTTCCATTTCTCATCTTTGTTTTTCTTTTGAGGAGATTAGTGTAAGACCATTGAGTGGCATCTGATATCCTGTTTTGGTTTTAGGAGATTGGTATAAGACCAGTGATTGGCATCCGGTATCCGCTTTTCTTTTGCTTTGTTTGTTTATTATTATCCATTGATATTCCAAAGGACACACTTGAATCATCTGCTATATGATCTCAAGAAGTGAACCTTCTAAGAAGTTTTACTTTCCATCCTCATCCATTCATCATTCATTTTGTCCTAAACCTTTTCACACTTTATTTTTTAAACTTGACATAAGTGTTGTGCAAACATCTTCATGTTTTCTAACTAAAAACCTGGACCCAAGTCCTTGACTTTTTTCAAACTCCATTTCATAACACTTCTCTGAATCAATCCTAATCATACTTTGACTCCATTTTCATAATCACAATCAATTAACTTCACACATTCAATTGTTTTGGCTTTGTCCATTGTTAATCTTTTCATGCATTAGCCATAGGTTTCAATTATCATTGTGGTTGATGTAAATCTTGCCTATCCTTAGTGAGTTGACAGTAAGACTTCCGTACTGAAAACAGGGCTAACCCCTCTAGTACGTCGAAGCTATCCTCGCATGGTGGATGTTGTTTCTTGGTCGAGTTTTCTCCCATTGATAATGAAAAGCCTCAGTGCTTGTGTTTAAAACTGAATCCACCAACTTTTGGAAATCTTTTAGCCGAACTACGGCGTTCTGATCCTTACCTTTGATGGAAGGTACGTAAGCAACGGGTTCATCCGTTCGAACCCAATAACCCAATAAAAACGCATATTCTTTTCTCATCATCCCAATCATGTTTGCACAATGCTTATGTCATAACAAATAACAATCTTTTACAACAAGTGTGAAAAGGGCTCCCTAGGAGTACCTAGGACGTAGTGGGTGCCTAACACCTTCCCATTGCGTAATTTACCCCTTACCCAGAATCTCTGATCTTTTTATTAGTTTTCTACGTGTAAAACTTCTTAGGCTTTTGTTCGCTTTTTGGCCAGTCCTTTGGATAAATAAAAGTGCGGTGGCGACTCGAAAATTTCAATGTATCTCTTAGCTTATGATTTAATCGATAGATCATATAGCGACGAATACACCGCTACAGAAAAGTGGCGACTCTGCTGGGGATATCGATCCTTGGTGGTATTGCCTACTTTTCACCTTTGTTGTGATATATCATTGTTTGTCATTTGACATATTTTTGTACAATTTGGGATGACTGTATTGATTGTAATGTGTGAATTGCTTGATATACATTTGCTGTTTGCTTTGGTGATCTGTGAGAGGAGTTCTATACCCGAACTCGAGTGCACTCTAGGATAGGAGAATGGCATAGTCTTGTTGACTGGTGTGGAGTAGTCCTTAGCCGGTTGACTTGCGAGCCCATTCACTTGGTGGAGGTCATGTTGAACTAATAATGTCACACAAGTTATTTGTGGTTAGGCATTATTCTTTCAATCATGTTCCGCAGAAGCCAAGGACCTTAGTTTACCAAACCCATCTTGGCCTATTTTTAGGACCGTAGTGCGGAGGTCGTTCAGATGTCAGTTCTGATACGATTGTTACGCGATACTACACTCATAAGAGTTTCTCTTGAGAATATTCTTGGAATACGAGTATTCGTTCCTCCGATAATATTCGAAAGATGGAACGATGATTATGGGAACCTCTGATAGAACATGTCTGGCAGGTTTAAACCCTAGTACACTCCCTTTGGGTGGTTCTTAACCAAGACTCCATTCTCGTGACTCTCAACAAACCCGTGATTCGTGGTTGAGTCGTTCAAACATTGTTAATATCAATGGATCCCGGATCAGGTGTAAAACCTAAGATCCACCAAAGCGGCTGGTTGATATTAAGAATGTTAGAACCGGTTCATGTACCGTTAATATCAATGGAACTTGGGTGTCGATAAGGTGAAAACCTAAATCCACCAAAATGGATGATTGATATTAGGGATA
The DNA here is from genome assembly GCF_024323335.1 of Lathyrus oleraceus. Taxonomy (NCBI): domain Eukaryota; kingdom Viridiplantae; phylum Streptophyta; class Magnoliopsida; order Fabales; family Fabaceae; genus Lathyrus; species Lathyrus oleraceus. The sequence continues at coordinate 107,283,032 of NC_066583.1, forward strand.
CATAGAGCTTTCCCACGACCTTTGTTTGGTGTGCTTTGCTTGATCCTTGAGTGTGTTTGTTGCATTCATACATTCACGCATTCATCCGCATTCATGTCATCAAAACAAAAAAAGAAAATTTTCAAGGAACTTAAAGGGTTATTTGCAAAAATTTCAGACATGGAAAGACCAAAGAGGTATACAAAGAAATACAGCTTCAAGCAGCCTGATGTCAAAGAGTTAAGGAATCTGACATCGTATGTATTAGATCCCTTGGGTTTCAAAGCTCGATATGGGAAGCTTCTGCCGCTGTTGACTACTCAGGTGGATGAGGGATTGATGAGCACTCTTGCTCAGTTCTACGATCCGCTCTATCATTGCTTCTTATTTCCGGACTTCCAGTTGTTGCCAACCTTGGAGGAGTATTCTCATCTTATTGGGATTCCTATTCTGGATCAAGTGCCGTTCAGTGGCTTAGAGGATATTCTATCTGCTCGAGAGATTTCCAGTCTGTTGCACATAGATGAAGATCTGATTAGAGCTAATCTGACTACCAAAGGCGGAATTCAGGGTTTTCCTTCCGAGTTCCTCATTGCCCAAGCTACCTTTTATGGGAAGGCCATGAGTGAGGATGCCTTTGAGGCTCTATTTGTGCTGCTCATCTATGGATTGGTGCTGTTTCCCAACTTTGACAAGTTCGTGGACATGAATGCCATTGGGATCTTCTCAGTCCTTAATCCAGTTCCGACCTTGTTGGGTGATGCGTATGTCTCCATGCACCTGAGGAATATGAAGAATGGAGGAGTCATTGTCTGCTGTCTACCCCTGCTGTACAAGTGGTTTATTTCGCACTTGCCGCAGACAGTTGCTTTCAAGGAGAACAAGGGATGTCTACGGTGGTCTCAGAGACTCATGTCTCTCACCAATGATGATATCACCTGGTATGATCGCGTGTATGACACCGTCCAGATCATTAATTCTTGTGGTGAATTTCCCAATGTGCCTCTTCTTGGTACATGTGGTGGGATTACCTACAATCCTACACTTGCACGTCGTCAGCTTGGGTTCCCCCTAAAGGATAAACCCCATAACATTCTGTTAGAAGGTGTATTCTTTCAGGAGGGTAAAGATCCCCAAGGCCTGAAAGCCAGATTTGTCCGCGCTTGGCGCAATATCCGCAGGAAGAGTAGGAACGAGTTGGGTCCAAAGAACTGCATTGCTTTGGAGCCATACACCTCTTGGGTCAGACAGAGGGCTGCTACCTACCTGATGCCGTATGATCATCCGAGACCTACACCGTTGGATGTGGCTGGGCCTTCAACCCTCCCTACCCAACGTGTAGAGGAGTTGAGAGAAGAAGACCTTTCGCGTGCCTGGATCCGTGAGAGGGAGGAATTGCTGCAGCAGCTCAAGGAGAAGGATGCTATGATTGAATTTCTCGAGCACCGAGTGATCGACGATCCGAACGACACTTGGACTTCTCTGCTTCCTCAGTCTTCCAAATTCTGGAAGAGGAAGTATGATCAACTTGCAAAGGAGAAAGCTGATATGGAGGCTGCCTATGAGAGAGAGATCAAGAAGTTGTGCACTTCTCGTCTTCCAGCATCCCGAGCTAATAGGGATCCATAGGATGTCATTTACCTTTTCTCTTTGTAATATTTAAAAGAATGATGTACTTCTTTGTCTTAATATTTTGAATGAAATATTTTCCATGAGCAATTAAAATGTTTAAATATTCAAAATATTGCAAACAATACCCTAAGGGTTCCTTGAAAACAAAGCATTTGCACAAGCATTTCATGCATCATTCTTGCATAAGCAGGTACCCCTTTGTTTTCTGGTCTTCCGGTTCTAACATCTGCTCTTCATTTATTTTGAAGACAAGCTGACTCACCGGTATTATACAAGAGTCAACTCCGCCAGAATCATGGAGCAGTTGGAACAAGAGAACCAGAGTCTGAGAGATGAAGTCGCCAGACTTGGCGCATTGATGGAGCAACTCCTTGCTGCTCAGAATCAGCCTGCTCCTCAGCCAGCAACTCCGGTTCAGCGGACGGTTATTTCTGAAGTGGCTACATCAACGGTGCCTGTCAGTGCCCAGCAGCCAAATGCTATGCCTCCCGGTTTTCCTTGGGGGATGCCTCCTGGCTTCATGCCTGATCTTCCAGCTCCTACCTTCGCTCAAATGCCGGCATCTAGCCCGGTCTCTATTCCTGTTCCTCCTGTCGTGCATACCATGCCGAGGGTAGACGACACCATTTATCACTCCGAAGCGTCTGAGGGCTCAGATGTTCACGAGAAAATGGATGCAATGAACGATCAATTCCTTGAGCTGAGAAAGGAATTGAGGACTCTTAGAGGCAAAGATCTCTTCGGCAAGTCTGCAGCCGAACTTTGTCTAGTTCCCGGTGTGAAGATACCAATCAAGTTCAAGGTCCCAGACTTTGAAAAGTATAAAGGGAACACTTGTCCTTTGGCACACCTGGTCATGTATGCCAGGAAGATGTCCACGCAGACCGACAACGATCAACTCTTGATCCACTATTTCCAAGACAGTTTGTCTGGTGCCGCTCTCCGTTGGTACATGAGTCTAGATAGTGCCAACATCCGCTCTTTCAATGACCTTGGCGAAGCTTTCGTCAAGCAATACAAATACAACGTTGACATGGCGCCTGACAGAGATCAACTTAGGTCTATGTTACAAAAGGACAAAGAGTCGTTCAAGGAGTACGCCCAGAGATGGCGTGAGCTGGCAGCTCAAATCACTCCACCATTAGAAGAGAAAGAGATGACCAAGATCTTTCTGAAGACTCTTGGGTCATTCTACTATGAGAGAATGGTGGCTAGCGCTCCCTCTGATTTCACCGAGATGGTGAACATGGGGATGCGTCTGGAAGAAGGCGTCCGTGAAGGACGGTTGGCAAAAGATGATGGTTCTTCCTCTAAACGATATGGGGCGTTTAAGAGGAAAGAAGGTGAAGCGCATGTTGTGCAGTCTCAGCCAAAGCATCGAAGACCCTCTGTTCAGAGGAAGCCTGCACATCGTGCCGGACATCAGCACCAGGTGGCTCATGTAGCGCCTGTATTCAAGGATAATGCTCAACAGTATCAGCATCAACAGCAATATCCACAACCGCAATACCAACAGCAACAGCAACGTCCACAGCAACAGGCTTACCAGCCTCGTGGAAGTACAACCAATCAAGCCAACATGAATTACGATAGGAAGAGGGTCAGCTTCGATCCAATTCCGATGACATATGCAGAGCTTTATCCCTCCTTGTTGGAGAGGAAATTGGTTTCTCCCAGGGATCCTCCTTCTATTCCTGCAAATCCACAATGGTGGTACAAGCCAGACCAGCATTGTGTCTACCATTCCGGTGCTCCGGGCCACAACGTTGAGAACTGTTTCCCGCTGAAGAATAAGGTTCAAGACCTTATGAGAAGCGGAATTCTGAGTTTTGAAGACTCCAATCCGAATGTCACCAGGAACCCATTGCCTTCGCATGGGAAATCTGTGAACATGATCCAGGAGGACCTTGGGAAGTACAAGGTTAAGTACATAAGCCACATCAGGCAGCCGTTGGTTGGATTACACCGTATGCTGTGTCAGTACAGCTATTTGGAGCATAACCACGGCCAGTGCCGCGTCTGTTCGGTTAACCGTTGGGGTTGCGACCAGGTTCGCCGAGAACTTCAGAAGATGTTGAACGAGGGTACCATTGAGATTCTCCAGAATCGCAATGTTGATACAGTTGAACCTGAGGTGAATGTCATATCACCAGTGTTCAAGCTACCTGAGCCAGTTGTTATTCGCTACAATAGCAACAAGCCCAAGGCTTCACCTTCTTTGGTGATCAAACCAGCAGGCCCCGTGCCTTATTCATCTGACCGAGCTGTGCCATTCCGGTACAATCCTGTTGCTGTCCAGGATGGGGTTGAAATACCTCTGCCGTCTACTTCCGTGACCACTATCGCTGATGTTAGTGGGTTGACCCGCAGTGGTCGCGTCTTTTCTGCACCAGCAAAGGCTACCGCTTCTGATACTGTTGTGCACCCTGTAGGGAATGCTGTGAATGTTCAGAACCCGGCACCTGCTGTTGCCCAGCCCTCCTCCTCCGTACAAACTCCTGCTACTGTAGTTGGCCCAAGCGGCACTGTTGATGGAGAATCTGATGAGATGCTGAGGCTCATCAGAAAGAGTGAGTACAACATTGTAGACCAGCTTCTACATACGCCTTCCAAGATTTCTATCCTTTCTCTACTGCTGAATTCAGAGCCTCATAGGGAGTCTCTGCAGAAAGTCTTGGACCTGGCGTACGTTGATCACGACGTCACCTTGGAACAATTTGATAGCATTGTTGCAAACATTACCGCTTGCAACACTCTAAGCTTTTGTGACGCTGATCTCCCTGAGGAGGGAAGAGACCACAACATGGCTTTACACATCTCTATGAATTGCAAATCTGATGCAATGTCCAATGTACTGGTGGACACTGGATCGTCCCTTAATGTATTGCCAAAATCCACACTCTCTCGTCTGTCATATCAAGGTCCTCCTATGAGGCAGAGTGGGGTTGTTGTGAAAGCTTTTGATGGGTCGCGCAAGACCGTGATTGGGGAAGTTGATCTCCCAATCAAGATAGGACCAAGTGATTTCCAGGTTACTTTTCAAGTAATGGATATCCACCCATCTTACAGCTGTCTCTTAGGCAGACCATGGATTCACGAGGCTGGCGCCGTGACATCCACCCTACACCAGAAGCTCAGAATACCGCATCTCATAAGGTCTTGAACCTTAGTCTTCAACGGAAAGCAGTTCTCCACATTGTGGCCCGGAGCACCCTAGTGATAAACACAATGTTGATCGGGCTTATACCACCACTGAGGGTTAGTAGGTACAGCCGGTGGGTCCCTGGGAATAATCAATTTCCGCTCTATCAAAGAGGGATACAGCTCTACATATGATACAGGAATCGGATCGAAGGTGATCTTCTTCCTCTCATAACTCGTACTAGCTGGATTACTGTTGCGAGGCTGGTAGGCCTGTTGCTGAGGACGATGCTGTTGTTGATACTGCTGAGACGGTTGATGATTATTATGCTGATATTGCTGATTGTTGTCTCTGAAGACAGGTGCTATGTGAGCCACCTGATGTTGATTACTGGCATGACGCACAGGCTTCCTCTTCACAAAGGGTCTTCTTGGTTTCACATGGGATTGCACAGCATGTGCCTCTCCATCTTTCTTCTTCGCAAACGCCCCATATCGCTTGCTAGAAGAGCCTTCATCCTTGGTCAGCCGTCCCTCACGGACTCCTTCCTCTAGACGCATCCCCATGTTCACCATCTCGGTGAAATCAGAAGGAGCGCTAGCAATCATCCGCTCGTAATAAAATGAACTCAAGGTCTTCAGAAAGATCTTGGTCATTTCCTTCTCTTCCAGCGGAGGAGTAATCTGAGCTTCCAGCTCTCGCCACCTCTGGGCGTACTCTTTGAATGTCTCTTTGTCCTTCTGGGACATGGCTCTGAGCTGATCCCGGTCGGGAGCCATATCCACAATATATTTGTATTGCACTGTCCAAACTCATATACCATCGCAGTGCAGCGCCGGACAAACTGTCCTGGAAATAATGAATAAGCAGCTGATCATTATCTGTTTGAGTAGACATTTTCCTGGCATACATAACCAGGTGGCTGAGTGGGCAGGTGTTCCCCTTATATTTCTCAAAGTCTGGGACTTTGAACTTGACAGGTATCTTCACACCGAGAACTAAACACAACTCGGCTGCAGACTTGTCGAACAAATCCTTTCCTCGAAGGGTCTTCAATTCCTTGCGGAGTTCAAGAAATTGGTCATTCATAGCATCCATCTTCTCATGAAAATTTGGGCCCTCAGACGGCTCAGAATGATAGATGGTGTCGTCTACCCTGGGAACGGTATGCACGACAGAAGGAGGCACATCAATGACCGGGCTAGATGCCGGCATAGAAGCAAATGTTGGCGCAGGAATATCAGGCATAAAGCCAAGAGGCATACCCCACGGAAACCCGACTGGCATGGCTGTTGGCACAAAATGGGCACTGGCAGCTGGCACAGTCGAAGAAACAACCTCAGAGATGACCGTCCTCTGGGGAGGAGTTGCAGGTGTTGGAGACGGCTGGTTCTGAGCAGCTAGGAAAGATTCCATCAAAGCGCTCAGTCTGGCGACTTCCTCTTTGAGCTCACGGTTCTCTTGCTCAAGATGATCCATCAATCTAGAAGAGTTGGCTCTGGTGTAGTACCGATGAGTCAGCTTGTCTTCAAAATAAATGAAGAGCACAGAGTTAGGCCACATACAAGAAGACCAGAACAAACACCTGCTTATGCAAATGATGCATTCAATGCTGGTGCACATGATTTGCTTTTATTTTCGAAGGAACTTTAGGGTATTATTTGCAAATTTTGAATATTTAGCATTTTAATCGCATATGGAAAATATCTCATCAAATATATTTGAGAAAAGAAGTACATCATTGTTAATCATTACAAGAGAAAAGGAAAATAAACATCTTATGGATCCCTAGAAGCTCGGGATGCCGGAAGATAAGCTGCACGAAGCCTCTTAATCTCTCTCTCATATGCTGCTTCCATATCCGCTTTGTCTTTGGCGAGTCTATTATACCTCCTTTTCCAGAACTTGGAAGACTGAGGAAGTAGAGAAGTCCATGCATCGTTCGGATCATCAATCACCTGATGCTCGAGGAACTCAATCAGAGCGTCCTTCTCCTTAAGTTGTTGAAGTAACTCTTCTCTTTCACGGATCCAGGCACGTGAAAGGTCTTCGTCTCTCAACTTCTCTACGCCTTGGTTAGGGAGGGTTGAAGGCCCAGCCACAACCAAAGGTGTAGGTCTCGGATAATCATAAGGCATGAGATACTCAGATGCTGTCTTCCTCACCCAAGTAGTATACGGCTCCAAAGCAATGCAGTTCTTCGGACCCAACTCACTTCTACCCTTCTTGTGGATCTTGCGCCAAGCGCGGACCATCCTTGCTTTCAGGCCTTGGGGATCTTTACCCTCCTGAAAGAACACACCTTCTAACATAATGTTATTAGGTTTATCCTTTAGGGGGAACCCAAGCTGACGGCGTGCTAAAACGGGGTTGTAGCTAATCCCACCACATGTACCAAGAAGAGGCACATTGGAGAATTCACCACAAGAGTCAATGATCTGGACACCATCATACGATCATACCAAGAGATATCATCATTAGTGAGAGACATAAGTCTCGTAGACCACCGTAGACATCCGTTGTTCTCCTTGAAAGCGACCGTCTGAGGTAAGTGAGAAATAAACCACTTATACAACAGAGGCAAACAACACACAATAACGCCACCACCCTTTGCATTCCTCAGATGCAAAGAGACATAGGTATCACCCAACAGAGTCAGAACGGGATTAAGAGCAGAGAAGATCCTAATAGCGTTCACATCCACAAATTTGTCGATGTTAGGGAACAATACCAATCCATAGATGAGAAGCACAAATATAGCTTCAAAGGCATCCTCACTCATGGCCTTCCCATAAACGGTAGCTTGAGCGATGAGGAACTCAGAAGGGAGACCTTGAATTCCACCTTTGGTAGTCATATGAGCTTTAACCAAGGATTCATCTATGTGCAACAAGTCAGCTATCTCTTGAGAAGTAGGAATACTCTCCAAGCCACTGAACGACAACTGATCCAGAATCGGAATACCCACAAGATGAGCATACTCCTCAAGGGTAGGCAACAGTTGAAAGTCTGGAAAAGTGAAGCAATGATACAGAGGATCATAAAACTGCACCAAAGTACTCACCAACCCTTCGTCAACCTGAATAGTCAGCAGAGGCAGAAGCTTCCCATAACGAGCTTTGAAACCCAAGGGATCTAATACATAGGATGCCAGATTCCTTAACTCTTTCAGATCGGGTTGTCTGAAGCTGTACTTCTTTGTATGCCTTTTTTGTCTTTCCATATCTGAAAATTTTGCAAATAAACCCCTTAAGTTCCTTGAAAATTTTCTTTTTCTGATGATATGGATGCAGATGAATGCATGAATGCATGAATGCAACAATCACACTCAAGGATCAAGCAAAGCACACCAGACAAAGGTCATGGGATAGCTCGTATTATCCTTAATATCAATCATCCATTTTGGTGGATTACGGTTTACACCTTATCGACACCCAAGTTCCATTGATATTAAGGATATACGAACGGTTCAACCATCCTTAATATCAATCATCCATTTTGGTGGATTATGGTTTACACCTTATCAACACCCAAGTTCCATTGATATTAAGGAGGTGTGAACGGATCAACCATGAATCACGGGTTTGTTGTGAGTCACAAGCATGGAGTCTCGGTTAAGAACCACCCAACGGGAGCGTACTATGGTTTAAACCTGCCGAACATGTTCTATCAGAGGTTCCCATAGTCATCATCCCATCTTTTGAATATTATCGGAGGAACGAATACTCGTATACCAAAAATATTCTCAAGAGAGACTCTTATGAGTGTAGTATCGCGTAACAATCGCATCAAATCTGACATTTGAACGACCTCCGCACTATGTCCTAAAAATATGCCAAGATGGGCTTGGTAAACTAACGTCCTTGGCTTCTAAGGCACATACGGAAGAATAATGCCTAACCACAAATGACTTGTGTGACATCATTAATCCAACATGACCTCCACCAAGTGAATGGACTCGTAAGTGAACTTGCTAAGGAATAACTCCACACAAGTCAACGAGACTATGCCATTCTCCTATCATAAGGTGCACTCGAGTTCGGGTATAGAACTCATCTCACAGAGATCACCAAGCAAGCAAGCAATTGATATATCAAGCAAATCAAGCATTACAAACAATACAGTAATCCCAAATTGTACAAAAATATGTCATAAACAAATATAACATAACAATTGTGAAAACTAGGCAAACCCACCAGGAATTTTGTTTCGTCCCCAGCAGAGTCACCACTTTTCTGTAGCGGTGTATTCGTCACTTTATGATTTATTGACTAAATCAAAAGCAAAGCATACAACGATAGATTCGCCACCGCATTTCTATTTATCCAAAGAAATGGCTAGAAAGCGAACAAAAGCCTAAGAAGTTTTACACAGAGAAAACTAATAAAAGGTCAGAGATCTGGGTAAGGGGGTAATTATGTTGTGGGAAGGTGTTAGGCACCCACAACATCCTAGGTACTCCTAGGGAACCCTTTTCACAACTTGTTGTAAAATTATTTGTTTATGAAATATTTTTGTGCAAACATTGATTGAAGGGATGAGAAAAGAATATACAATTTTGATTATTTTTGTGTTTGAATGGATGAACCCATTGCCTACGTACCTTTCATGAAAGATAAGGATCAAAACGCCGTAGTTCGGCTAAAAGATTTCCAAAAAGTGAGTGAATTGATTTTAAACAAAAGCCTTAAGGTCTTTCATTATCAACGGGAGAAAACTCAACCTGAACCAACAATCCACCATGTGAGAACAACTTCAACACGCTAGTGAGGGGTTAACCCTATAATAAGCATGGAAGTCTTACAATTCAATCACTAAGGATGTGGTGAGATTTACATCAACCACTATGATAATTCAGATCTATGGCAAATGCATGAAAACTTGATTAAGAAGTGGACAAGGGCCACAAAAAGCAATTGAGTGAGTGAAATTAACCAATTAGAGTATTCACAAAGATAGTCAAAGTTGACATTAAAGTTCAATTCAGAAGAAGTATTGTGAAAATGATGTTTGAAAATCAAAGGCTTAAGGCCTAGGTTTCTAGTTTTGAAAACAAGTGAAAATGTTTGCACAAAAGTTTTCTAGTTTGGGTTAAAGATGAAAACAAGGTTCAAGGTTAATCACAAAAGGGTGAGGGTTAAGGTTAAGGGACAAAGCCACAAATAGGAGTTGCTTTCTCAAGATCATAGAAATGATTCAAGGAAGTTCCTTTGGAATTACGCAACACAAGGCAAAAGCAAATAAGCAAGCTCAAAGGAGCAACAAAACTGGAAATGGATTGCCAATAAATGGTCTTACATCCAACTCCGAAAAACAAATGGGAAACGGAGCGCCAATCAATGGTCTTACGTCCAACTCCACAAAGCAACATGGAAAACAGATAGCCAATCAATGTTCTTACATCTAACTCCACAAAAGAAACAAACACAGGAAACAGATAGCCAATCAATGGTCTTACACCTGACTCCTCAAAACAAATAAAACAGGAAATGGAGTGCCAACCAATGGTCTTATATCCAGCTCCCCAAAAGGAACAGGAAACAGATAGCCAATCAATGGTCTTACACCTGACTCCTCAAACAAAACAAATAACAAATGCAAGCAATATGCAAAAGCAACATGAAGGATGCACAGGTAAACAAACAATCAATCAATTATCACACGCTATACACAACCAAGAGGCTCATACAAGGCTGGGCTTTAGTTAAGGGGTCATATCAACCTCGACAAACAAGCCAGTACTGTTATGGGTGTTAGGCTCTTAACCTCTGACATGGACCGTCAGGGTGAGCAGATGAAATGGGAGATGAGGGTTAGACCTCATAGCTCTTAACCCAGCATGGGTGAGCTTGAATCAAAGAAGGTGTGGGAGTCCAGAATGAGGAACTCTATTCCATAATGACTGACTCTATACACAAGACTTTGGGTGTTTATTCAAAATGCGTCAGCACGTAGTGCGCGCAAGATGAAAGACTTAACTGAATAGAAGGGGATGGATTGCACATCCCTTCTATCTGCCAATGCCTCTTCACTTAGGAGGTCTTAATATGTAACCATGCCTCATTGAGGTCTTTAGCACAAAATTAACAATCAAGAACATGGCCTCTTAAGGAGGGCTTCAAACAGGTGCCTGCCAAAGATAGCAGGTCTTCTAGACTACATGGAGTTAAAGGGATTACCTAAGTGGTATTCCAACCACAAGCAAAGCAAAGCAACTCAAGTAATGAGTTAAAGCTACTAAAGTACCTCTAAGAAAATCAAACAAGTCAATATTCACATTCAGACAAACCAAACAATTAACAACAATCAGACAACCAATATACACAATGTAAGTCAACAACTCAAGTGAGTTAGCCATCCAAGGACCTACAACACAATCAACATTAGTTAAACAAAGCAAATTGCATCTCAAGCAAGGAGATTACATCATCCATTAGGACTTATTGCTTGAACCTGAAAGGCAAAGCTCAAATTGTGAGTTCAAACCCCCTTAGGCAAAGCCTAGGGTCAAAGGTGAAGTAAAAAGTCAAAACAGCAACCAATATTCAACATAAAGCTCATTTAATCAATCATGAACATGTCCTAAAAAGGACCAAGTCAAAAGCATTAAGCAAAGTCATGTAGTGAGCAAGAGAAGACAAAGGCAATTTCAAAGCACACAATTGGACATTAAGAATCAAAATTCCATATTAAAACAGAAATGAATCAAACAATCCTGGAAATTTTTATGAGCATACAACATGTCAAACATAATCATCATGCCAATAATTATAATCAACAAAGTTCATTTGACCTAGAAATGAAAATGTACAAGTATGACATTAAATTGTGTGACACACATTGTCACACCATACAATCATGTGTCTAAAACAGAGATGAAAAATGCTAAAAATGCACAACCAAGCCTCAAAAATCAAGCAACATGTTGGGAATCAGTGTACAAAATTTCATGGCAATTGGATCATTATTGAGCATTTCATAATAGAATGAATGAAGCATGGTACATTTTGCATATATGTTCAAAGAATTAATCACAATTCAAAATCCAGAAATAGTAAAGACATCAATATGAACATGTAGCAAAAAATTGGGAATTAATTTCATGTGTTTTCAATTTTTAATGATTTTTCAAAGTTGAATAAAATGTTTGAAATAAATGAACAAATGCACATGATGAAATTGGAGGGAAAGGCAAAGATGTGATTTATTTGAAAAATGTTGCCAGGCAGAATCGAACCATGTAGCAATTCAAATGAGGTGCTGAAGCAAAATAAAAATCCAAAATGATGGAGCTGGGAATCGAAGTGAGACAAGGCCAAAACGCGGTCGCTTCATTAATGCGTTGGCGCCTGTGTCAGCAGTCAAAGGCCACACGAGCGAAGTCAAAAGCACACAGGCCAATCATTTGGCCAACAGGCACGCACAAAGAGACAAAACCCTAGCCAGCAAGGCCTGAACCAGACGGCGGTTCACATGGCCAGGCAAGGAGGAAACCACCGTCTTCTTCATGAAGACGGTGGAGGAACAGTATGAACTTCAATTTTTTTTCCAGATTCGCATAAAATTTACATCATCAGAAAGCTCTTGCTACGTACATTACAGATCGATCATTAACTAAGGCTAATTCATCATGTATCAAGAGAATCGATCAAAAACATTTTGACACTCAAAACTTCAATTCACCATATCTCAGCCAATACTCAACAATTTCAAATGAAGTTTTCATCAGCATGCTCAGCAATCAAAGCTCTACAACATTATGCACATAAAATCAGCAATTAAGAGACTCGAAAAACCTACCTCTTGAAGAGCAGTCGCTGAAATCTGTGGATTCAAGGCTTGGCAAGTATCCAGATCTACTCCTGAGATGATGTTATGAAGCTTTATGAATGAATTGAGGCTTGGAGATGCTTAGATCTAGCTCAAAATTCAGTTTCCATTGCTATGTTCTTGAGCTTCATATGCTTGATTTCCACTCGAATCTTTCAAACCAAAGCTTGATCTGCACTAAATGAGGATCAGAGAACAAGAATATGCAAGAAAAGCACTAGCTTATGTGAAGAAAATTTGAATTTGGATTTGAAGAAAATTTTGGAGGGAAGAGAAATTTAGATCTAGAATGAGCAAAAACTCCAGAATTCTGTTATGCTTTGGTATTTATATGGTCTCCTAATCATGCTGAAAAATGTAAATAGCAATGGTTAATTGAAATTAGCCAAAATAGGATGTGTGACCAAAAATGGAAATTGTGAGGTGCATGGAGCATTTGGACGTGAACAGTAACATGTGCATGAGTAATTTCACTTAAAATCTTCCAATGAACACAATGGCAATGGTATTTTGTTCATACAATGCACCAATTTCAAATTTGTCATTTTCCCTCCAAAATGGGCATGAAAGAACAAATGATCATATGATGAAATTTCATGAAATGTGATGAATATTTGGAAATTAGAGGTCATGAGAAGCAAAATTCAAAAAGAGGCACTCATTTTGGAATTATGAGTCAAAAGTTATGGCCTTTTGAAGTTCCATGTACACTTGGAAATGATTTGATCATATCTCCTCAACCATTCATCAGATGCTCATGATCTTGGACGTTTTTGGAAATGGGAGAGAGAGATCTTCAACTTTCATGTTGGACAAAAATTCATTTGAAGCTTCTTTGATGTTGGAAAGTCAAGTTGAAGTTGGTCCAAAAACTTGCCATTTTTGGAAACTTGAAATTATAGGTCACTTTCCATTTTGGGAAACTTTTGCATTGGCTTCAAATTCTTTAACATAAGTGTTTGACATGATGAATAGGCCTCAGTTGACTTTCAGTTGACTGGCATTGGTCCTTAGATGACCTGAAAATATTCTGATGAACTTGGGCCTCAACCACCTGGGGAATTTGCTCCAAAATGGACCTATAGCTCACATAAGCTCAATATAATGATCACATGATCCATATCTCAATGGAAGCTTCATCTCTTGCACAAAGGATTCACTTGAATTGCCTTGACCTATTGACTGTTTAGGCTGCAAGATAAATGTTAGATGACATATTTTTTGTACTTTTTGGTTAGTGATTAAAAGAAAAGCAATGATATACAAATGCAAGCAATGCTTGGTGATCAAGAATCACTCTCAGGAAAGATCCCACCCACAGGGAAGGAAGGCAAGATGCTCAATCATCCTTGAGGCTATGCAATGCTATGATATGATGTCATGAGGGATCTTAGGCACAAAATTGGGATCTTACAGAATGTTATTGGGTTTATCCTTTAGGGGGAACCCAAGCTGACGACGTGCTAAAACGGGGTTGTAGTTAATCCCACCACATGTACCAAAAAGAGGTACATTGGAGAATTCACCACAAGAGTCGATAATCTACACACCATCATACACACGACTGTACCAAGAGATATCATCATTAGTGAGAGACATATGTCTCATGGACCACCGTAGACATCCCTTGTTCTCTTTTGAAGGCGACCGTCTGCGGTAAGTGAGAAATAAACCACTTATACAACAGAGGCAAACAGCACACAACGGCACCACCACCCTTTGAATTCCTCATATGCAAAGAAAAATAAGTGTCACCCAACAGAGTCGGAACGGGATTAAGAGTAGAGAAAATCCTAATAGCATTCACATCCACAAACTTGTCGATGTTGGGGAACAACACTAACCCATAGATGAGAAGTACAAATATGGCCTCAAAGGCGTCCTCACTCATGGCCTTCCCATACATAGTAGCTTGATCAATGAGGAAATCAGACGGGAGACCTTAAATTCCACCTTTGGTAGTCATATGAGCACCAACCAGAGATTCATCTATATGCAACATGTCAGCTATCTCTTGAGAAGTAGGAATACTCTCCAAGCCACTGAATGGCAACTGGTCTAGAATTGGTATACCCACAAGATAGGCATACTCCTCAAGCGTGGGCAAAAGCTGAAAATCCGGAAATGGGAAGCAACGGTACAAAGGATCATAAAACTACACCAATACACTCATCAACCCTTCATCCACCTGAGTAGTCAGAAGAGGAAGAAGCTTCCCAAAACGAGCCTTGAAACCCAAAGGATCTAATACATAGGATGTCAAATTCCTTAGCTCTTTCAAATCTGGTTGTCTGAAACTGTACTTCTTTGTCTTCCTTCTTTCTCTTTCCATGTCTGAAAATTTGCAAATAGACCTCTTAAGTTCCTTGAAAATTTTCTTCATTATTGATGATATGGATGCAAATGGATGTATGAATGCATGAATGCAACAATCACACTCAAGGATCAAACAAAGCACACCAAACAAAGGTCATGGGATGGATCATGTTATCCTTAATATCAATCATTCATCTTGGTGGATTATGGTTTACACCTTATCAACACCCAAGTTCCATCGATATTAAGGACACATGAACAGATCAACCAGGAATCAAGGGTTTGTTGCGAGTCACGGGCATGGAGTTACGGTTAAGAACCACCCAAAGGGAGTGTACTAGGGTCTAAACCTGCCAAACATGTTCTACAAGAGGTTCCCATAGTCATCATCCCATCTTTCGGATATTATCGGAGAAACGACTACTCGTATTCCAAAAATATTCTCAAGAGAGACTCTTATGAGTGTAGTATCATGTAACAATCGTATCAAACCTTACACTTGAACGAATTTTGCACTACATCCTAAGAATAGGCCAAGATGGGCTTGGTAAACTAAGGTCCCTTGCTTCTAAGGTCTATATTGGAAAGAGTAATGTGTAACCACAACTACTTGTGTGACATTATTGATCCCAACATGACCTCCACCAAGTGAATGGACTTGCAAGTCAACTTGCTAAGGAATAACTCCACACAAGTCAACAAGACTATGCCATTCTCCTATCCTAAGTGCACTCGAGTTCGGGTATAGAACTCATCTCACAAAGATCACCAAGCATACAAAGAATTAATATTTAAGCAATTAAATCATTACATACAATACAATAATTCAAATTGTACAAAAATATGTCACAAAGCAATATAATACAATACAACTCAATATGAAAAGTAGGCAAAACCCACTAGGCAGATGGTCCCCAGCAGAGTCGCCACTTTTCTGTAGCGGGGTATTCGTTACCATTAGAGATATTGACTAAATCCAAGGTAAATCATACAAGTCGAGTCGCCACCGCACTTCTATTTATCCAAACGAATGGTTAGAAAGCGAATAAAAACCTAAAAGTTTTATCGAATCAAAAACTAGTAAAAGAGAGTCAGAGATCTGGGTAAGGAGGTTGGTTATGTAATGGGAACGTGTTAGGCACCCAAAACATCCTAGGTACTCCTAGGGAGCCCTTTTCACATTTGTTGTAAGGTTGTTGTTTTGTGAAAAAAAATTGTTTATGGAAACATGATTGGAGAGATGAGGAGAGAATTTACAAGTTTATTTACATTTTCTGTTTGGATGGATAAACCCATTGCCTACGTACCATCTTAAAGAAGATTGGGATCAAAACCTCGTAGTTCGGGGTAAAAATCTCAAAATGAGTTGGTGAATTGATTGGTCCAAAAGCCTTAAGGCCTTTTGTTATCCAAGGGAGAAAACTTAACCTAAAACCACAAATCCACCATGTGAAGATAGCTTCAACATGCTAGTGAGGGGTTAACCCTATAATAAGCATGGAAGACTCATTGTCCATCACTAAGGATATAGGTGAGTATTACATTTACCTCAAGGATAACTCAAACCTAATAGCTAAAGGTTATGAAATTTTTTGATTAAGAAGGTGGCCATTGAAACCACAAAAGCATTTGAATGGATTATATTTACCAATGAAAAGTATGTACAAAATTTGGTCAAAGTTGACTTAGAAGTTCAATTCAAAATAAGTGTTATGAAAAGAAAGTTTGAAAATCAAAAGCATAAGGCTTAGGTTTCTAATGTTTAAAAACAATGGTTAAATGTTTGCACAAAAAGTTTTGGCTTGGGTTAGAGTGGAGAGAAGAAGAAGAATGGCTAAGATCCTAAGCAATGCAAAAGGTGAGGGATAAGAAACAAGACCACAAAAGGAGTTCCTCTCTTGAGACCATATGGATGATCCAAGTAGCTCCCATCCTTTGGAATAAGCAACCGCATAAGCATACACTCAAGCAATCATCAATCAAATGAACTCTTGGAAGGCTCTTCAAGGCATCTTGTAACTCTTTCTCTTAGAAGCTCATGGCAATGGTTCCTCAAATTTGAATCAAGGTGGAATCCCTAGCACAAGAACAAACACATTAAAGAGTTTTATGAAGCAAATCAAGAATGGACAAGAGTGAGTTTAGAGGTTTGGTCCTTCATGATCATCTTCAACATTAAGGTCCTTTTACTCCAATTTTTGCATAGGGAATGTCCTAGAAACTAAGTCCATTTGTCCATTTCTTTGCATTTAGTCCACAACAATCACAACAAAACACAAGCACAATGATATATACACAATTATGTGCTCAAGTGAGCAAAAGGCAAATTGCATTAACATAAACATGTGCTCAAATGAGCAAAGAGAAAAGCAAATGAATAATATGTGCAAGAATAGTAAATTGCATAAAAGTAAAGAGCAAAAAGTAAATGTTAATGGTTAATGGTTAGTGTTAGTAGTTAGTGTGCCATAAGGCAAATTTAGCGCTATGTTAAGCAATCGTAATTAGACTTATGTAGAAGTCACAACTATCTGAGGCCGGTCAATAATAATATAGGCAACAACACAAGTTAGAAGTCTTGATTAGTGAACCAAGTTCCAACAACTTGCCATGCCAAAAAGAAGAAGAGAATTAATCTTGTATTGGTTTAAGTCTTTTGCATGATTTAGGAAGCAATCTATCCTTAATGCAAAGCCATTCACTTGATCAATTGATCAAGATGAATTAGATTTGAATCAAGGAAGATTAAACCTCCCTAATCAATGCTAAGTTATCAACCTTCAACTGATTGATCAAAAAAGAAAAAGAAGGAGAAGAAGAAAGAGATGAATAATGGAAAAAGAAAATGGAAAGAATAAAATGCATAAGGTGAAATAAAATGTACCAATCCATGTGTGTTGACCAAATGACATTGAAATTCAAAGTCAAACAATGAGAAACCAGAAATGGGATGAAGATTGGAGGTCAAATAATAAGCAAAATATTTTGGGCATTTTTAATAATAAAATAAACTTGAATTCAAAATAAAAGAAAGGTCAAACTTCAAAATCACTTCAAATCAACCTCAAAAAGTCCAAGTAATTTATCCCAAGTTCAACAAGGTCAAACAAAGTTTGACAAAAAGTTTCAGCATTTTTAAAAGTCAGAAACTATTTTTAATCAATTAAAAATGAATAAAAATAACCTAATTGAACTAAAATCTCAAATAAATCTCAAATCAATTAAAAAATTGATGAGAATATTTTTCATAGAACCATCATCATTCAAATAGGTTAGGAAAATATTTTTGCATTTTTTGAATATCAAAAACTATTTATAATGAATTAAAAATAACCAGAAAAGAGAAAATTCACAAAAAAAATATCAAATGATAAAATAAAAAATATTAAAAATCAAAATTATTTGGAGAAGAATGCAATTGGTGCCATATTTTTTGGAATTAAAATGAAGATATGAATTTTTGAAAATAATGGAAATAAAAGAAATTAAAACAAAAATTAGAAAATTAAAAAAAACAAGGAGCGTCTGATCAAGCCTCATTAATTGACGTGGTTGATCAGACGCTTCACATGCGCGCTTCCATGGTATACCAAATCATCAGCGAAACACATGGCATTATTAAAAGTCATAAGAAGCAAGGGTCAGGATTAGATCTGGAAATAAGAATGGATGGCCACGATTGGATCTGGAGACCAGACGGTGGCCAGCGCCACCGTCTTCTCCGGCTAGCTCCGGTGAGAGCTCAAATTTGCAGAAGAGCAAATGTGCACCAAAACACGCGATCCAGGCATCAAATTAAAGCTGGGGTGATGTACATCACCCCTGTACCATCCATTTCTACTCTATATCTCTGTAGTGAGAGAAATCAGAGGTTGAAACTTGATGGTGTTCATCATGAACTTGTTAGATTTTGAAAATTGAACACTCAAAACAATTTCCTCTATGAAGAGGACTTCAGCCAACGCAATATCCAAGGAAATAGATCAATAAATGGTGAGTTTCAAAGAAAAAACCAGTTGAGAACCACCTTTGAATTGTGAAGATTTGAGTTGATTCCCTTGCTTCCTTTGGCCAAACAGAAGTTCTATGGACTATGAGAGAGAGGTCTAGGAACTTTAGATCTAAAGATTCAACCAGATTTTGTTGAATTTTAGATCTGAAAATTTGAATAGAATTGAACTTAGTTCCTTTAGGTGTGGCTCGATTTTAATTTTTGCAGCACTTCAGGTTGATTCATGGATGAAATTGAATGGAATGATGCTCTTATTTATAGATGGAGAGGCAAGGCAAGTGTGATTCAGTCTGTGTGCATGGCAATAGGATACTCTTTGCATGGGCTTGCATGATCATTCAAAAGGCCCAAATTCAATGCCAAATGCAATCTGAGACATAATTGAGCTGAAATGGACGTGTAATTGGCAATGCACAAGCTTGTATAATAAGTTCCAACATGTTATGCACAATTATGCCTAAAACGTCTCCTCTTCGAAAATGCCATTTTCCAAATCCAAACATGAGCATGTGAGTAATGGTTGGAAAGGTTTCGATGAAAGGAACAATTGTTATGTTGGACAAAAATCCATTTGAAGTGTGGAAATTAGTGAATTTTGAGTTTAAAGTGTAAGGTGCAAAACATGCAAAGGCAAAGTTTCCAAATTTGGCCAATGTTCAAGTCCTTCTGTTTTGATTATGCAAGCCCCAAATGAAAAAGCCTCCAACATCAAAGTTGTATATCTTTTCATCATTTTGATTTTTGATGAAAGAGTTATGGGCGCTTGAAGTTGGACTTTTTTGACTTTCAATGTATTTGGTCCAAAGTGACCTATAAAGTTTTGCATTATCACATGTATTTCCTTTGAGATTTTGAAATTTTGTTCAACATAACATTTAAATTAGACATTTGAAGCTTTCCAATGCATTTGATCCCACCTGAAAATCATGCAAAATGAATGAGTTATGTTCTTGGGAAGTTGACACAAAATTAAGGTTTCAGTCAAAATGACCTATAAAGTATTGGAATGGGAGATGACCTTCCAATCTTCAAATAAATTTTTGATGAACATGAAAGTTGTTCATATTGTCCTTAAGAACATTGTTTATCTTAGGATCATCTCCATTTGACCAACACATAAAAAGTTAGGTCTCAGTGCACTTCAAAATAGTCAGATGAATTGACTGATCAACTTCTCAAGTCCATGACTCATATCTTGATGAATTGATGATTGAGGACACTCAAATAAGTTCAAATATGCATGAAATGATGAATTAAAGAACTTCCCTTGATTGTATTTGACCATGGGCTGAGGTTGCTTGAAGAGCAAGGCATTATGGTACACAGATGAATTAGGGTTTCCTTGGGGAACCAACCTCAAACCCTTTGACTTGATTTGATCAAAAATGATGAATTGAGATGCTAGGGGTACATATTTGATGGATGAGAGCTTTTGGAACCATTACCATGCTTGCTTTCCTCTTCACTTGGCCATATCTCTGCACAAAGGATCTCCTTGAAGCTCTTGAATTTGTGATTGCTCAAGCTCCAAACAAAAGATGTTAGTGACATATTTTTGTGCTTTTGGTTAGTAAACAAAAATAAGAAAAGCAATGATATACAATTCAGGCATGCTTGGTGATCTCAAACCACTCACAAGAAGAGACCCCACCCAAAGGTAAGGAGCCAAGATGCTTATGATCCTTGAGGCAATGCAAATGCAATGTTATGATGCCATGAAGGATCTTAGGGTCAAAATTTGCAACCAGTGTTACTGCACTCAAGCTTAGATTCATTATACCTAATGCCATATTTGTCTCCTGTTATTTGACATGTTTGGAGAATCTAGTCTAAGGAGTCAAATCCATTGTTTAGCATTCTTACATACTTGGTCATCTCTTCTAGTTTAGAATTCAAGAACATATCTTCAGTTTTTAACTTGGAGATGGTTTCCACATGTTCTGCCTTCTCATTCTCCAGTTGTGTTATCATTTTCTTCTGGTTGTCAACTTGTTAACTCTCATCTAGTTTGACATTCAGTAACACAACTTCAGTTTTTAATTTAGAGATGGTTTCCAAGTGTTCTACCTTTTCATTCTCTAACTACGCTATCACTTTCTTCTGGCTTTCAACTTGTCTACAAACTTTTGCACCTCTGTGACACAACTCTCTGTAGGTAGTGGTCAACTCTTCAAAGGTTACTTCATCATCACTTAAGTATTCATCAGAACCCCATCTTCCAGTCAAGGCAGTCACAAGATTTACAGACTCTTCTATTTCACTTTCATCTGACCAAGTGGCAGCAAGACTCCTCTTCTGTTTCTTGAGGCAGGTCCCACATTCAGTTCTAATGTGTCCATACCCATCACATTCATGGCACTAAACTCCTTTTTCTACTTTGGGCTTTTCACCTGACCTTGTTCTTCTTTCAATATTGTTGGACTTACTGATGTCAGATGCGATGTTCTTGACATTAGCCTTAGATCTTACATCCATCTTTTTCACAAGCTTATTGAACTGTCTTCCCAACATTGCTACATCATCTGCCAGATCTTCATCAATATCTGGACCACCTTCCTCCTCTTCCTCCCTGGTGTTTGACTTGAATGCTATGCTTTTGGCTTTCTTTTCAGATCCATCACACATTCCCATCTCAAATGTTTGAAGGGATCCAATTAGCTCATCAACTCTCATATTGGAAATGTCTTGAGACTCTTCCATGGTTGTCACTTTCATGGCAAATCTCTTAAGGAGTGACCTGAGAATTTTCCTCACTAATTTTTCATCTGACATCTTCTCACCCAGGGCTCCTAAGGCATTAGCAATTTCAAGGATATTCATATGAAATTCATGAATATTTTCATCTTCTTTCATCCTTAAATTTTCAAACTTGGTAGTGAGCAGCTACAGTCTAGACATCTTCACTCTAGAGGTGCCTTCATGAGAGGTTTTGAGAATGTCCCAAGCATCTTTAGCCACTTCACAGTTGTCTATCAATCTGAAGATATACTTATCTACACCATTGAATATAGCATTCAATGCTTTAGAGTTACCAAGGGTTAAGTCATCCTCCTCCCTTGTCCATTGTTCTTCGGCCTTCTTATCAATAGTAACTTCTCCATTCTTGGTAACAACTGGATGTTCCCAGCCTGTTAACACAGCCTTCCAAGCCTTATTATCCAGAGATTTTAGGAAGGCTACCATTCGAGGTTTCCAGTAGTCATAGTTGGATCCATCCAAAATAGGTGGTCTATAAACAAATCCTACATCTCTCTCCATAGTACCAGAAAGTATCGTCCCTAGATCTCACCCAGAACCAGAGCAGGATGCCTGCTCTGATACCAATTGAAATTCTGGTATCAGATATGAGATGTCGAAGGTAATGTTACGACACTAATATCTGAATAATACAAACATGATAAAGATAAAGAATAGTAATGAAAGAGACACAAGCAAATGTTAACCCAGTTTGGTCCAACTCACCTACATCTGGGGGCTACCAAGCCAAGAAGGAAATCCACTAAATAGAATCAGTTCAAAGACTCTTCGTACACTTCAACAAGTTACAGTCTTTCTCACCTAATCTCTACCCGTGCGACTTCTACCTAAGCACTCTTAGATATGAGAACCCACTCACTTCCCTACAATCACACCTGTGATCTTAAACAACAATCCCTTGAGAAAAGAAAACACTTTTCAATAACACACTTTTGATTTTACTTCACAGTTTCAATCAAGAAGACACACTCTTGATCTTGCTTCACACCTTTGATCAAGAAGACACACACTTGATCTTGCTTAACAACTTTCATCAAGTAGACACACACTCTTTCATAACAGCTTTAGAGTGACAAATTACAACCACAAATCAGTCCAATTCAATCATCAAAAGATGACTTGAATGGCTTACAAGTCTCACGACTAAACAGACACAAACCCTAGCTCTCTCTCTATATTTCACTCAGTATTGGTTGTGTTATTAAACAGGTTTTCTAAGTCCCTTTTTATAGAAGCTTTCAGCTGGGCTTGGACATCTTGAGAACCCTAAATCTATTATCCAATTAAATCTTCTCATGACAGTTGGTTAGATCTCCTTGGAAAATAAGTAAATCAGGTCGTAATCAATGATTGAATGCGCCTGCAAATGAGATCTTCAATCATACATAGATTGCCATTAATTGTGCAATCACAAAACACCAGACATTCCTACTGAATGTTCTGTGTACAGGATGTCATGACATCGGGTCTGACATCCTGGAACAATCCTGCATAATTCCATAATTCCATTATTAATTTCCAGCAGGTACAACCATATCAGATGCCATGACATTGTGTATGACATACTGAAACAATCCTGCATGATCATGTCTTTCATTTAAACTCCAGCAGGTACACACATATCAGATGCCATGCCCTTGTGTATGACATTCTGAAATAATCCTACATGATTATGTTTCTTAAGCTCCAGCAGGTACATAGGATATCTCATGTTAAGACATCACACATAACATCTTGTGAACACTCTTTGTTTTACCAAAATTACTGGCAACACTTAGAACCAATAGAATGTAAACAATATTTAATAATTAAATATAACTAATATTTACTTTAACAAACTAATTTTACATAACAGTAGAACATTATACTGACTGAACCAATCTAACAAAGAAAATGAATAATAAATATAGTAGGACATAAATAAAAAAACAATAATATATAAAAAAAGAAAAGATCAGAACCTTGGTTGATATACCTTCATTGGGTAGAGTTTAGATCCAACCAACTAAACTCCATATATCTCCCTTAGTTTTAACAAGCTAACAAGCAGAGCAGTCGTCTTTAATCCATTTTCTTCTGGTTCGAATCATATAACTAGTTTATGGTGGCTCGTTACAATGATTGATTTTGGGGAGCTCCGACCGGAGTTGACAAGGTGGGACTGGCGATTGACAGAAAGATAAAAATGAAAGAGTGTCGGTGGTTTATAGCGGAGGGAGTTTTGAGTTCGCCGGCGCCAAAGTGAAGGTCGTGCGTTTCACGGTGGTTGCACGAAGGAGAGCGAGGTTGTTGTGAGGTTGGCGGTCGGATATCGAAGGTGAGGTTGGTTGTGATGGCTTCTCTGCAGCGGAGATGAGAGGTGCGGTTGAGAGTGTATGACGAAGGTTTGAGGAGCGATGGTGGTTGAGTGATTTGGGTGATTTCGCAGAAGGAGTTTGCGGTTGGAGATGGAAAATTGTGATTGCAACGGTCGGGGTGTGTTGCGGAGGAGAAAAGGGTGAGTGTTTTATCACGGTGGAAGAAGTTTGAGTGCGACAGTGGTTGTGAAGTGTGGATGATTCGACGGTTGAGGTGGTAGGGTGGCATGTTTGATGGCGAAGACGGAGGGTATCATGGTGTTGAGAAGGAGAGGAATGTGGGGAGCTGTTGTGGGGATAGAAGAGGAAAAACTTTTCTTCTTCTTTTTTCGTTTTTCCCCTCTTTCAGAGAGAGAGAGCGCATCGGTTTTGAGGAGAGAGGTCTCTCTGTTTGTTTTCGTTTTCTTTTTCTCTTTTTATGCCACTAAGAACCTCCCCTTCGATTTTCCCCTCTGTCCTTTTTTATTCCCTTTTATTTTCCTCCTTTTTCCTTTAGTGGGTGTTAGTTGTCTCAAGACTTTTTGGTAATGTGGCAAAGGGAATTATGGAGAAGAGTCCTTTGGTTTCATTATTCTTTTACTTTTTCTATTCTCTTTCATTACCGTTAGTAGAGAGAGAGAGAGAGAGAGAGAGAGAGAGAGAGAGAGAGAGAGAATTTTGAGTGGGTCTTTTAAGAGTGGAGAGAGATTTTCATTGGTCCCCTCCAAACCGCGTCTTTGCTGGCCTTTTTGGATATCAAAAACAAATTCGTTTTTATTTCCTTCAGCACGTGTCTTGCCTCCCTTGGAGGAAATACTAACAAATTTATTTTTATTGCTAGCCAAAGATAAATGTGTGGCCCGGGAACATTGAAGGGAGGAATACATATATTTTAACTTTTTCTGATTTTTTCTTTTTCAATATTATTATTAAAATCCTATTTTTTTAATGGATGATGGAAATGAATATGATTGCTAACACGAGCCTTCGATTAATCTCGGTTTAATCGTTGATATTAAATGAAAGAAACACAATTTGTAACAAACTTTAAAATGTCTAAAATGCCCCTTCTAGATGATTTAAATGATTTAAACAATTTAAATCAATTAAATCAAATAGAATTGATAACTCTCTAAATAAATATAATAAAATTAAAATAAAGACATGAAAATTTCTATTTATTTTTTATGAATATTTCGGCGAAAGAATAAAATTAAAACGACTAAAAATGAATAAAAGTCGGGCGAAAATTTCCTCGAAAAATTAAATCGGGTGTATTAAAATGATCAGCACAAAATATACTTATTGAAAAAATACAGCGTTTCTTTTTATTTTGAAATAAATTTTCACCGCTTAAAAGGCTCAGATGGATTAAAATGTAGTTGTATAAGTCGTTAAAAAATAAAACGAGCACACCAGGCTGAACTACGCAAACCGTAGATTAATAATACTGGCATCTGTAAGATTAAGTTTGAAACTTTTTACCCACTGATTTTGCACGCATTTGAGAAGTGATTCAACCAATTTGTCCGTATATTTCCAAGAATTTATTCCGACTGATATTTTAGGTGTTATTCATGATGAAATGCATGTAAATGATGCAAACGGAAATTAAAATCGAATTTATGAAATTTTAAAGTGCTTGGACAAAATTGGGGTATGACAGCTACCCCTATTTAATTACCTTGAACCGGAAGGTAAGAATGACCACAATCTTCGTACATTCGTGGTGGAAGACAATTAAATATGAAAAGACCCAAAATTTGTCCTTTGGAATGCAATGGAGAAATGCAGAAAGAAAATGTAACGAGTTCTAACAGCACCAAGGTATTAGGGGTAGAACGCCCCAAACTTGCAAGGGTCATTACTGACAAAAGGACAATGGTGGGACTAAAACTGCAAGGGTTTCTGGCACCAAAAGGATGACAGTAGAGTTAATTACCACCACCAAAAGGATAATAGTAATTCTACACGATTTCTAGGATCGTCATCACCAAAAGGATGATGGATAAACCAAGCTTCAAAGGTAGCCATCACCAAAAGGATGATGGTTACAGTAACAACAACAAAGAACGCCATCATCAAAAGGATGGTGGAAAGACCAACAACAAAACTTGCTATCACCAAAAGGATGAAAGTTAGAGACAATAAAATCCAAAGATTTCCATCACCAAAAGGATGATGTCCATCACCAAAAGGATGATGGTTATCCTGATAAAGCTTTCCATTACCGAAAGGATAACAACAAGACTACCACCAAAAGGATGATATTTAACTCATCAACTTCAAAGATCACCGACACCAAAATGATAAAGGTGAGGTCAAACAACAAAACTCGTTATCACCAAAAGGATGATAATAAGTCGATAATTTCAATAATCACCATCACCAAAAGGATGAAGGTAAGACCAATAACTAAACTTGTTATCACCAAAGGGATGATGGATAAGTCACAACAATATTAATGATCATCGTCACCAAAAGGATGAAGGTAATAAAAAGAAAAACTTGTTACCACCAAAAGGATGATAATAAGTAAACAACTTCAATGATCACCATCACCAAAAGGATGAAGGTAAGATCAAACAACAAAACTTGTTACCACCAAAAGGATGATAATAAGTCAACAATTTCAATGAACACCATCACCAAAAGGATGAAGGTACAGCCAATAACAAAATGTGTTATCACCAAAAGGATGATAATAAGTCACAACTTCAATGATCACCATCACAAAAAGGATGAAGGTAAGATTAAACAACAAAAATAGTTACCACCAAAAGAATGATAATAAGTCACAACAACCACCATCACCAAAAGGATGAAGGTATTATTAAACAACAAAGCTTGTTACCACAAAAATGATGATAATAAGCACACAACTTCAATGATCACCATCACCAAAAGGATGAAGGTAAGAATAAAACTTGAAAACTTGTTACCACCAAAAGGATGCTAATAAGTCAACGATCACCATCACCAAAAGGATGAAGGTAACATTAAACAACAAAACTCGTTACCACTCAAAGGATGATAAATAAGTCATAACAACTCAAATGATCACCATCACCAAAAAAATGAAGGTAAGACCAATAACAAAAACTTGTTATCACCTAAAGGAGGATAATAAGTCACAACTACTTTAATGATCACCATCACCAAAAGGATGAAGGTAAGATCAGAACAAAAATCGTTATCACCAAAAGGATGATAATAAGTCAATAGCTTTAATGATCACTATCACCAAAAGGATGAAGGTAAGATCAATAACAAAACTTGTTATCACCAAAAGGATGATAATAAGTCAATAACCTCAATGATCACCTTCACCAAAAGGATGAAAGTGAGATCATAAATTCAAAACTTGTTACCACCAAAAGGATGATACTAAGTCATAATAACTTTAAATATTACCAACACCAAAAGGATGATAGTAGGATTGAACTTTCCAAATGTAGCAATCACCGAAAGGGTGATAGCGTAAACCAAACTCCATAATCTCTATCCCCAAAAGGATAATGAAGATCGAACTAGGCGCCATCACCAAAAGGGTGATGATTAGACATAATAACAAAGATCGCCATCAACAAAAGGATGATGGTTGAATCATAATGAAAAGGATTTCTATCGCCACAAGGACCGACGATGCCAAAAGGATGACGGTAAGCCGTAACAATTTCAGAGGTCGGCATTCACCAAAAGGATGAAGGTTAGGCCAAAATTTCAAGGATCGTCGACACCAAAAGGATGATGGTAAGATCACAAATGTCAAGGATTTACCCTTACCAAAAGAATAATGCTTATCACAAACTGGACGATGATCATTATTCATTAAGGGACTTTCACCAAAAGGATGATATTAGGAAAACCCGTTGGAAAATCAGACTACCGACAAAAGTTCAAATAGAACAGACCTGTTGGGTAGTATTGGAACATCACTGGGTAAGTCTTGCTTGGGAATATCAACAACAAAAGGTTACAGAAAAAATATTCCCTGGAAAGATGTAATTTTCCTCAACACAAGGTTAAAGGAAACAACTCACTGAGGAGCGCTCAATGAGAAACAAACAAGGCAGAAATTTATTCAAAGAACCGTCGTCGACTTAACTGAGGAAAACATCTCATTAACAAAAGGTTAATGGATGTAACTCAACGGGGGACACCCAATGAGAAAATAACACAGGGTAGAAACTTACTTAGAGAAAATACCAATGATTTAACTGAGGGTTGACCTGGATTCTTACGGCTAAACCCTGGATCTTGGTTCGTGCTATGTGCATAAATGATATGTATGCAATGATGCATGGCATACTTTTATTCTTGAAATGTTATTCATGAAGTGACGCATATGATGCATATTTGAATGCAAAGAATGATTGGTTTGTTTGGGATTGGCCTCCGTTTTCAAAAGCGATGTCTTTTCTGGATACCAATGCTGGTTGTATTTGTTTTTATGAGAATGCCAACAAGGTGGACTTTGGTTTTTCTGGTAACTGCCAATGGGTTGGACTATTGGTTGGTGAAAAGATTTGACTTCCCGACACTTGGTAGTTGATGATGTGATGATCAAACAACGGATGCGGATACTCTCGGTGCCCTAAGTTTGATTTCTTGTTGTTACGTTGTGTCTTCTCCCTTGATATGATCTCGCCTTCTTCTTCTAAGGGGTACGGGCAGCCTGTAACTAAGCATAGCGACATGATCAACGCATGATGATTATGCCTTTGGTATGCCCTAAGGATTCCTGTCAATGATGTTACACTAGCATGAACTTTCGACATTTCTGTTGCGAATTCAAGCAGTTACAAGTGTCTTACACAGTCTTCCTGACCGACTTAAGGATATGGAAGGCACTTTGCCCTTTGCAACTTGTCTTGCCCCATGCTGTAGGGTATTTAAAGGAATTCTCCTTAAAAGGAAACTTTTAGGAGTGGTTATCCCATGACATGGTTTAAGCTGTTTCTTCCAATGTCTAAATCTTGCCATGGTCTGCTCCTGATTAGCCGACTCTCAAAATGGTTCTCTTTAATCGACTGATCTTCAGAAGTTTGTTTTTACTGTACTCTTGGGGTAATTTGTCCTTGATGGAGTTTTCGAGGGACTTTCCCCGGACAGACTGAGTATTCAAAGTGACTTTCCTCCCTGGTCAACCGCTGCTTGGAGACATGCCTTGTACTGACAAAATCTTAGGTCAACACATCATTTGATTGCCATGCCCCTGATCCATAGGATTATGAGGTGGTTTTGATTCGTGTCAGCACCAACGATCAAGTACCTCTCGATTTTCCCCATGTCAGAACTTCCTCGATGTCAAGTATTGACTTGCAATTAAAAATTGTTTATTTGAGAAATGCTGATTTTAATGCAATAGTTATGCAAGTTTTGAAAAACAATCATTCATTTGGAGTGTTGTGGTAGTGTGTGACGAGTGGACCATGAGTCCAAACGCGATGTTGGTTTTAGCTAGCATGTGAACGATACAATAAGAATAAAATATTA
This sequence comes from Lathyrus oleraceus, assembly GCF_024323335.1. Lineage (NCBI taxonomy): Eukaryota > Viridiplantae > Streptophyta > Magnoliopsida > Fabales > Fabaceae > Lathyrus > Lathyrus oleraceus. The sequence continues at coordinate 107,312,535 of NC_066583.1, forward strand.
GCAAACCTCTAGGAGTCAGTTTACACGACCTTGCCGTAGTATGCTTTCAGAATAAACCTTAATTCAATTAGGTCTTTTGAAGGTTGTAACGGGGCTTGGTTCACAGTTATTGAAACAAGGATATAAGGCTCAAATTCGTTTTAACCCACCCCTTCTTCATGATAATCTCCAATCCTACGTTCAGTTAACTCAACACACACTTTACTTTTACGAGGCTTCGCCAGTGTAAGATCTCTTGATATGGCAATCACCTTATTTTGCTCTTCATGGATGTTGGTGACCCTTTGATTTTTGTATGGTGGTCATCGATTCTTGTTTTGTTTTGTTGAGGACTTTCATTGTCTATTTTAATTTTTTGATTTGATCCCTAACTTTTGCATGGACCGCCTTTTGAAGCGTTGACCCATCGGGATTGCCTCAGTTTTTGCCTAAGTCTCCTTTTAGGGTGTTGGACTTAGCGGGCTCTTTCGTTGGTCTTTTTTTGGTAAATTGCGACTGCCAAGTTGTTGGTCATTGAAGAACAACCGACATAAATTTTGGATTTTGTATGGTTCCCTCGACACTTCAGGATATGTGCGGAGAATATCTTGTGGTTGATCCTCATATGGGATATTTCACCTTTGTAGTCCGAATGTGTAGTCAGATTAACTGAACACTACCCTGCCCCAGGTTAATCATAAGGGTTTGTAGATTCGAAAGAAACTCCTACTTCTAGGCTTGAAGTGGTTATCTAGGGATTAACTCCTTATCTCTCATATATTTTGGATTTTGAAACAATGCATGCGCATCATTAGCAGGATTTTATCTGAAAGCATACAATCAGCAATTATGAGTATTTTGTTTTCGTCATCCTCCTTCAGATACTTTCTAACAACCGTGTGATAAAGAAGGTGAAGTGGAAAAGTATGTCTTTGTGCTTTGCAATAGATGAGTGAATATGAAAAGGTTGATTCAAAATATGCATAATCATTCCATGAATAAGACGAAATACAAATAACAATGTTTACAGCAAACAATACGTAGACAAACAAGCACGAATTACAAGAATGTGAAATGGTAAAAATGGCATAATGATTTCCTTCATTCAAAGAAACGGGCCTTCATCTCTTGATTTGTTGTCAAGCTAGCTTCGTTAAGAATTGTTCTACTCATTCAGATTGGCATGAAGCTTTATCCTCGAAGTTCAATTACTGCTTTGCATGCGCCGACATGGGGTTTGTCGCAACATTTGGCCTAACTGGTGTGAAAGAAACTACTTTACTGTCAATCAGGTCTTGGACCTTGTGTTTGAAGGCCTTACAATTCTCCACTGTGTGCCCTGGGGCACCCATGTGATACTTGCAATGAGAATTGGCTTCATAGCCTATTGGATAGGGTGGAATTGCAGGCGTTAGTTCCTTCAAAGTGATTGATCCATCCTTTAGCAAGTAGGGAAGGATCTTGCTGTACGGTATTGGCAGAGGATCAAAATGTCTTTCTGGCCTCCTTACCCTTTGCTGGTTAGGTTGACGTTGTTGTGGGACACGTTGCTGTTGATTTTGGTATTGTTGCTGGTAGGTTGGCTGTTGATACGACTGCTAATATGGTTGTTGATATGGTTGCGGATACGGTTGCTGATATGGTGCTGGCGTGACAGCGGCAGTCTGATGGTAAGGTATATGAACATATGTATGTACCATATGTCCTGCTCCTCCCATTACGGCATTGGCCTGACCCTCTGGCTTCTTTAGGAGGTTAGGATATGATTCCTTCACTCCACTTGAAGCATTGACGGCGCAAGGCAGCTTTCCTTTTCTTATCTGGCTCTCAATTCATCCCCCCACAGAAACGACCTCAGCGAAAGTTGGGAAGCTGGATCCCACCATCTTCTCCATGTATTGGGCACGAAGAGTTCCCATAAACATATCAATTAACTATTTATCAAGGAGAGGAGGTTGGACACGAGCTGCAAGCTCTCTCCACCGCTGGGCGTATTCCTTAAATGACTCATTGTTGCATTGAGTCATGTCTTGCAGCTGGGGGCAATTGGGCGCCAGGTCAGTATTATATTGGTAATGCATATGAAAGGATTCTGTGAGATCTCTCCATGACTGAACCTGTCCTCTCTCTAACTGCATATACCACTCCAAGGATGCCCCATTGAGGCTATCTTGGAAGTAATGAATCAAGAGTTGATCATTGCTGATGTGGGCAGCCATCTTGCAACAATAAGCTATGAGGTGAGTTCTAGGGCAGCTGATCCCTTTGTATTTGTCAAAATCTGGGACTTTGAATTTTTGTGGAATCACCAGACCTGGCACCAAGCACATATCGACGACGTCCAAACCGGGAGTAGTGTGAACCACCAAGGACTTGAATTTCTCTTCCAAAGCATGGAGTCTCTCAATGGATGGGTCTAGGAGACCTCCAACAACATGTTTGGAGGGTTGTGGCATGAAGAAAGCATCATACTAATCTTCATCACCCATCATAGATCCATGTCGAGCGGATGCAGCAGAATGTTAATGAGGGTTCACATTGACCATTGGAATAGGAATAGGGATATGTCTTCCGTTAGGATGAGCAAGATTACCATCGAGGTTAGTTACTCCAGGGATGCTAAGCGAGGACGATCCAAACTGAGCAACAACTCTTTTGGTTTCGGTGCTAGTCTCAGCATCTTTTTCCTTCTGTGCTAAGAGCAACAAAGTCTCAAGCAAGCGATCCATCTTAGCTTGCATCGAGTCAATGTCTGTCCTCATTGAAACCTAGTTTGCCTCAAGTTGTTCGAGTGTCATCTTGTAGTTGCGGCGTGTCTCGTACCGGTGTCGAATAGACAGCGTTACTGGACAAAGGGTAGAATATGGGGTAAGTTTTTGTTTCTGGTTCATGAAAATGATATGCAATTCATGTTAATGATATGCAAATGCATGAAATTTTGCCATGTTTTTTCGCAAAGGAATACAAATACTCATGATCATTCACGCGTCGGGTACGTCAGGGTAATAGGAAGAAGTATATATTTTTCTGATTACTAAAAACCCCAAAGGTAGGTTCTAAAGGTTATGTTTTAAAGGAAAAAACTTAAAATCACGGATCATGTCCAAAACTTCCTCGCCATAATGGGCTGGCCACATTGTGATGGGAGTTCTGAACTGATCTAATCTAAGTGGGATTCTCATATTATTCAAATAGGGTGTAGACCCTTCGGTTCAATACTACACAATCACCAATCATGAAAACAGACCTTGGGTTTAAGGCGAAGTTCCTAGAGTCACGGATCATATTTAAAATTTTCCCACAATAATGGGCTAGCCATATTGTGATGGAGAGGTATTAGCACCCCTCACGTCCGTTGTACTCAATGGGAACCTTTAAGTATAATTTGTTGTTAGAATGTTAGTTGAATGTTACTTGTTTTCTTAGAGTGAATAAAGGTCGATAATAGAGATGGATGGAAACCTCTGAAGGGGGGAAAAGGGAGGTTTTTTTATTTATCTGCTCACCAAGATCTCGCAATCTCGTGCGTACGTATCCTTATGGTGCAATAAGAAAATCAGAGCATTCATAGTTTGGGGAACTACGGTTGGTTGGTGTCTTTTATGAACACTGTTTAATTCTTTCTAATATGCACAACAAACTAAGTGCTTAAGCCTCAGCCGAGAGTATACAAGCCAACGTTTATCCTTTAGAACGCGATCTAAACAGTCATTCATAAAAGACACCAACCAACCGTAGTTCCCCGAACTACGAATGCTCTTATTTCCTTATTGCACCATAAGGATACGTAGGCACGAGATTGTGAGATCTTGGTGAGCACACTAATAAAAAAAACCTCCCTTTTCTCCTTTTCTGAGGTTTCCATCCATCTATAGTATCGATCTTTATTTACTCAAAGAAAGCAAGCAACATTTAACTAACATTCAAACAACAAATTAGACTAAAAGGTTCCTGTTGAGTACAATGGACGTGAGGGGTGCTAATACCTTCCCCTTGCGTAATCGACTCTCGAAATCAAATATGGTTTTGATGACCATTATTCTATTTTTAAAGGTTTTATCGATATTTTCCTATTCCTTCAGTGGGATAAATAAAGTTCGGTGGCGACTCTGCTCGAACATAAATTTTCCGCGACCATCGCGAGGAATCGCATTTTTTTAAGGTGTGACACTTATAACCAACGGTGATACCGATCTGTTGACATTATTGTTGTTGCTACTATCGAATCTGATGACTACCCACTCAGGGGTCTTGAACATTGGCACAGTAATGTTCACATCATCTCCCATATCCCTTGACTTTTGAATCTGAATAACATTCTTATCCATCAACTTTTGAATGTCCCTTTTGACAATTACACGTCCACGAGGGTTCACAATGCAAATGACACAACCATCATGGTCATGTTCACAATCACTAATCAAACATAGAGTTTTATGCATCTCCACCAAAGACCTACGGATACGACGTACATCAAAAACTCTGAAACTTCCTGGACAGCCGTCTACCATGTTGACATAAGTGTTACCATGAGCAGGCAACAGGTTGGCTTTCACATTCGGTGCTCTGTCCTTAAAGGACACTATACCAATCTTAACAAGCTTCTGAACTTCATACTTCAAAGGGTAATAGTTTTCAATGTCATGACCAGGGGCTCCCTGGTGAAAAGCACAATGTAAGTCTAGTTTGAACTGCCATGGTAGTGGCTCAGGTATTTGAGGAGGGTTCATTGGTTGGATAAGATTCTTAACGACCAAGGAAGGGTACAATTTTGCATAGGTCATATGAATAGGGTCAAAAGAGACCTTCTTCCTCTCAAAATTTTGCAGATGACGATTATTGTTGTTGTAGTTGGTACATTGTTGCAATTGTTGTTGATGTTGTTATTGTTGAATAGGAACTGATTGATTTGTTGAATTGTTGGAAAAGACTGGAATTACAGATGAAACTTGGTATTGATGTTGGCGTGACTGATAATTCTTCCTCACATGAGGCCTTCTCTTCCACCTAGCTGATACTGCTTTAGTTTCTCCTTCCTTCTTTTTAGAGAAACTCCCACCATACTTCTTACTTGTTGACGCTTCATCTTTGGATAAACGTCCCTCACAAACTCCTTCTTCCAATCTCATCCCCATGTTTACCATCTCGGTAAAATCATTGGGAGCACTAGCAATCATTCGTTCATAGTAAAATGAACTCAGCGTCTTCAAGAAAATTTTAGTTATCTCCTTTTCCTCCAAAGCTGGACTAATATGAGCAACCAGCTGTAAGACCCCAATTTTTACCCTAAGATCTCTCATGTTATCTCATCATATGCATTGGCTTTGGGATCACACCTTGGCATCCTCCTTACCCCTCATTCATTGGGTTTGCATTGGGAGAGATCACCAAGCACATTTGATTGTATCATACTTTGTTTTTCTTTGTTTACTAACCAAAATACCAAAAATATGTTTATGTATAGCTTTACTTCTTTTGTAGGGAGTGTATGCATCCACCCATGCTCTATGAAGCTCACATCTAGGGTTTGAGACCCTCTATGCAAGGAGATAAATCAAGATATTGTTCAAAATGGTTATAGACATCATATATGGATCCCCATGATCTTCATTTATCATTTTTATCAAGAAATCATCAAGAGTTTGAAGTTTGTTTGCCTTGGAAGCCCTAATTCATTTGGGTATCTTGTGTGACTTCCGCAGCAAGTTTCTTCAACATTTGATCAAATATATCAAGGGATACTTATTCATATATCATCTTATGCATATATCATCCTCCATGAATCCCAAAGATCAAGATAACTTCAAGTTTGCAAGTTGGTGCAAGGTGGTTGACCAGAGAAAGTCAACTAGTCAAAACTAGGGTTCCCTACACCCTATCTCCTACAGTTTTTGTCATATCAAAATGATTCCAAGAGAAACTTTACTCTTTATGACATTCCAAATAACTTTCATGTTGGCATAAAGAACTAGTTTTTCTTGGAAAGTCACTTTTTATGGTGAAAGATTATATGTCATTTTGTTTGTGCCCTAGTTAAGAGGTCAACTTCCAAGGACCATAACTAGCTCCATTTTTATGATATTTAGTCCATACAAGTTGCATGATTAATTTCAAGATGTCCTCACCAACTTTCATTCTTTTAGAAACTTCAAATTCAACTTGCAAAGGCATGTGCCAAGAGGAAACATTATAGGTCATTTTGGACCATTACCATTGAACAAACAATTTTCCTCAACTTCTAAAATGCATAAATCCTTCATGCCAAATCCAAATGAGGTCAAATTTGTGATCACATTTAATAGTATTTAAAGAGATACAACTTTTATGAAGGAACGTTTTCCATTTGAAGCTCATAGCAAAAGTTATTTAAAGTGAAAGAAGTGGATTATGTTTGATTTCTCAAATTTCCAACTCAAAATTAATCATGATCCAAGCTTCAAATGGAAACGTGTTCAACATGAAAGTTGTTCCCCTTGATCTCACCTTTCTAAAAAGTCCAAGATCACTTCATTTGGACAAGATTTGAGGGACTTGCGCATGGCTCCTTTGTTGGGTTTGTTTTGGCAAGTTTTGGATTCAAATGATCATTTCCCTTTGCATGCTTCCATCTGATGACCTCAATACTCATTATGCACGAATTGAAGTTGGATTTCATCATTATTTAGGCCCAAATCATTTCCCATGCATCCACACACTATGGTTTCTAATTTTGTCAAAAAAAGTGCATTACCTCAAGAATGACAGAGACACCTTGCCCAAGCTTTGCCATGAGATCTCAAAACCTCACACCATAGAATTCCTTGAAGATTTCTTTGAAATAGAGTTTGAATTTCACCTTATTTTTTGAAGTTCAAACTCCAAGGATTCATAGCCTTTCTCATCTCAATTGATCACTACAAGCAAGAGGAGGAAGAATTAAGCAAATTCAGATCGAGATCAAACCAATTTGAAGCTACCCGAAGGTGATTTTTCATAAACTTTGAGCCTTTGATTCTCTCTCAATTCTTCACCATTCTCATTGATTTTTGGTTGGATGGAGTCCTACCAATGTAGGCAACAAGATTGAGTTGCTTTGAGGTCAAATCTAAGCAACTCAGATCATGAACCTCAAACTTCAAATCCATGTATCTTTCTATATACTTGGAATTGGAAGAAATGGAGGTCAGATTCGTGCTCCTGAGCATTTTTCCTTCAAAAACATGTACTCACTTTTCATTTTTCATTTGGTTGAGGTTGGACCAGTCCGGTGAGGTCCACCGGAGAAGATGACCGGAGCTAGGGCTCCAGCGGTGCGTTGGAAAGGTCCAAACCATCTGATCTAGTTCCCGTGTTTTAATCCTGAGCATCGATTATGATTACCATGTTTACAACGCTTTGACTCTGGTCTATGGTAGATAGCGGACGCGTGCCCATCAGATCTAACACCTCAACTAATGAGGGAGATCTGATGGCCCTTGTTTTTTTGTATTTTTTTATTTTTCATTTAATTGCCTTATTTTATTTAATTCATAGAAATTTCATTTTTTATCCAAAAAATATTGGTCTTTCACCAAAAATCTTTAAATATTTTTCTCTTCCATATTCTGAATTAAAATTATTTTTGGGATTAATTTTGGTATTTTCCATGAATTAAATGTTTTTTTGCATATTTTTGTAATTGTTTAAAAATACTTCTGACTTTTTAAAATAGTGAATTGTTTTGTCTAAGGTCCTTTGAGCTTGTTTGACCTAGGATAAATCCCTTGCCCATTTATTTGGTGTTTTGAAGGGATTTTGGGTTTTGACCAAATTTAGATGCATTTTAATCCATTTTTAAATTGATTTTTAATTGACTAAATGTGTGAAAATGTTGTTAAGCCATTTTTATGGTCTTGTGATGTTTGACTTTCTATTTGGGCCTTGGTCAAGGTTGATTTGACTTTTGTTGGATCAAAACCATTAGATTTACAGAATGTGCATTTCATCTCCCAAAATGAGTGAATGGTTTTGATTTGATGAAATTCCTCCCATGATCAATTTGTGTTTCTATTTCCCCTCCCTCTTCATCTTCATCCATATTCTTTCCCATTACCTCCATTTGACCAATGAAATCTCTAATGTCTAAAGGCTAATTGATTCATCAATGACCTTGTGTCAGATGAATAAATACAAGTGTGATTGAGATAGGTCCTTCCCATTTTGACTAACATTTGACTAACTCTTATTCATTATGATTTTACTTTCAAGTCATTTACTTTATGCAATTTAAATTTCAGTCATTTATCATTCATTTCCATTTACATTTCATATAACTTGTTTATGTTTCAGCCCTTTTCATTTTTTGCTCATTTGAGCCATATCTTGTGATTGTATATATTTGTTGTATGTTTTGATTTTGTTTATGGTCTTATGACCCTAAAACACCTAATAACAATAAAAACCCTAAAAAATATTTGGTAGACTGTTGACCTTGATATGAGCTTTTGGACTTAGAATTTGACAACATTCCTTGTGCTAAAGGACTTGGCCAAGGCCAACATTTGAGACTAAGCTATCTTTGAACTGTGCTTTCATCTGATGCAAGACTTGAGAATTTCATGGATTCATCTGCTACTTTATCTTTGTGCTCAATTGTTATTTTGATCTTGTGTTTGTTGTTTTGTTCTAAGTTGATCAAGGAATATTTCATCTGGTACGTTGGAAGACAATGAAGACTGCTAGCTATTGGAATACTTGCTTGGATGTGGCCATCATTATTTGATGCCTTGATTTTTATGATGTTTGGATATTTTTTCACTGCTTATTGATCATGGCTTGATTAAAGTCCAAAGGAAAATGGGTTTCTATATGACATTCTTGTCTGTTGGATTGCATCCCATTGGTCAGACCTTTTCAACTCTTAACATTTAAATTTGTGCTTAGGATAGCCTCTTCATCTCCTCCCACTTCTTAAATTTCAAAAATCTCTCCCTCTTTTCAAAAACTTTTCTTTGCTTGTGATTTCAAACTTAGACATTGTTTAATGATTAGAGACTTTGGCCTTATGCCATTAAATTTTCAAACTCTTTCTTAAATCAAATTTGTAAATAAACTTAACCATATTGACTTAAATTTCAAAAGACAAACAGAACTAATAACTCCATTCAAAATTTTGGCCCTTTGTGCCTTTTCTTATTAAACTTTTGTTAAAATCAATTCACCAACTGATTTGAAATTTTTACCACGAACTACGAGGTTTTATCCCTCATTTTTATGTTGGTACGTAGGCACAAGACCGAAGGTCTTGTCAAACATAAAAATATAATCAATGAATTATTTTCTCATCCCTACACTTGTAAGACCCCAATTTTATCCCTAAGATCCCTCATAGCATCATAACATTTCATTGGCATAGCCTCAAGGATCATTAAGCATCTTGGTTCCCCTTGCCTTTGGGTGGGACTCCTTGTGAGTGATTTGAGATCACCAAGCATGCTTGAATTGTATATTCTTGCTTTTCTAATTTTGTCTACTAACCAAAAGCACAAAAATTTGTAACAAACATCTTTTGTTTGTAGCTTGAGCAATCACAAGGTCCAAAGCTCCTAGGAGATCATTGGTACAAAGACATGGTCAAGAAGAGATGATAGCAAGCATGGTAATGGTTCCCAAAGCTCTCATCCATAAAATATGCCTCCCTAGCATCTTAATTCATCATTTTGATCAAAGAAAGTCAAAGGGTTTGAGGTCCTGCTCTTCAAGGAAACCCTAATTCATCTGTGTACCACAATGCCTTGCTCATGAAGCAACCTCAGCCCATGATCAAATACAATCAAGGGAAGTTCTTTAATTCATCATTTCATGCATATTTGAACTTATTTGAGTGTCTTCAATCATCAATTCATCAAGATATGAGTCATGGACTTGAGAAGTTGATCAGTCAATTCATTTGACTATTTTGAAATACACTGAGACCTAACTTTTTATGTGTTAGTCAAATGGAGATGGTTCCAAAAGAAAAAATGATATTAAGGACAATATTAACAACTTTCATGTTCATCAAAATTTAATTTGAAGCTTGTAAAACCATCTTCCATTCCACATATTGTAGGTCATTTTGACTGAAACCCTGATTTTGGGTCAACTTCCCAAGGACATAACTCATTCATTTTTTATGCTTTTGAGGTGGGATCAAATGCATTGGAAATCTTAAGATGTCTAATTCAAATGTCATGTTGAACAAAATTTCAAAATCGCAAAGGAAATACATGTGATAATGCAAGACATTATAGGTCCTTTTTGACCAAAGGCATTAAAAGTCAAAAAGTCCAACTTCAAGTGCCCATAACTCTTTCATAAAAACTCCAAATGATTCAAAATTTAAGTCCATTTTAAGTGTCTTGAAGATATCTACAACTTTGATGTTGTAGGGTTTTCCATATGAAGCTTGAATCATCAAAACATAAGGGCTTGAAAGTTGGCCAATTTTAGAAATCTTGCCTTGACATGTTTTGCACATCACACTTTAAACTCAAATTTCCTAAATTTCCACATTCCAAATGGATTTTTGACCAACATAACAATTGTTCCTTACATCAAGACCTTTCCAACCATTACTCACATGGCTACATTTGGGTTTGGCAAATATCATTTTGGAAGGGGAGAAGTTGAAGTGCATTTTTGGGAAACTTGATTCAATTACCATGCATGAGCTGATTGCATCAAAATTGCACGTCCATTTCATTCATTCTTGATCTCAGCTTGCAAATCCATGTGGAATTTGGCCCTCCATGCGCCTGTACAGGCCCATGCATGGAGGCCCCCTTCATTCATGCAAGATTGAAATCACACTTTCAGCATGGCATTGGCTATAAATACATGGCATGAGAGCTTCAATTACACACACAATTTCAACCTGAAATGCTGCTGATATCGTTCCCTAACCATCATTAAAGAAGAAATTGCATTTTCTTCAAAAAAATTCAGATCTAGAATTCAGCTTCATCTGGTTGTATTCTTAGATCTAATGCTTCTAGACCTTCATCGTACACTCTATTGAACTTCTATTTTGATAAAGCAAGCAAGGTTTCAAGCTCAAATCACCAGAACTCAAGCTTACATTCCAACTGGTATTTCCTTCGATTCTCCTAATCCATTAACCTATTGGCTGTGATTTTGTGTTGGCTGAAGTCCTCTCAATAGAGGCATCATGTTTATGGTTTTAATTTTTGCAATTCATTAAGTTCAAGATGAACACCAAATTTTTCAACTTCTGATTTCTCAAATCTTAGAGATCTAGAATGAAAATGGATGGTAAAGGGATGATGTACATCATCCCAGCTTTCTAATGATGTATAGATCGCACGTTTTGGTTGCCTTTTTTATTTCTGCAACCTCACTGGAAACTGCAAGCTCACCGGAGAAGACGGTGGCTCCGGTGGCTTCATCATCTCCAGTTTAAATCTGGACCGTGTGATGGTGTTTCCAGATTCGATCCCAGACGTCCATTGTTATGACTTTTAATTCTTTTCCATGCGCACGCATTGACTTGGATCCATGGTAGGCGCGCGCTTCATGGCCACATGATTTGCTAGCTCAATTAATGAGCTTAGATCAGACGGTCCACGCTTTTTACAATTTCTATTTTCTATTTTTATTTCCTTTTATTTTCTTTAATTCCATTTTATTTCAAAAAATCATATCTCTTTCATTTTTATCCAAAAAATATGGGACCAATTGCATTATTTCCCAAATAAATTCTAGTTTCTATTTTTGATTTTTAATATTTTTTATTTCATCATTTGATATATATTTTGTGAATTTTCTTTTTTATGGTTATTTTTAATTCATTATAAATAGTTTTTGATATTCAAAAAATGCAAAAATATTTTCCTAACCTATTTGAATGATGATGGAATCTATGAAAAATATTCTCATCAATTTTTGAATTGATTTGAGATATATTTGAGATTTTAGTTCAATTAGGTTATTTTTCTTCAATTTTAATTGATTAAAAATAGTTTCTGACTTTTAAAAATGCTGAATTTTTTTGTCAAACTTTGTTTGACCTTGTTGAACTTAGGATGAATCACTTGGACCTTTCAAGGTTGATTTGAAGTGATTTTGAAGTTTGACCTTTCTTTAATATTTTAATTCAAGTTTATTTTAAATATTAAAAATGCCAAAAATAGTTTATTCATTTCTTGACATCCAATCTTCATCTCACTTCTGTTTTTGATTGTTTGACCTTGACTTTCAATGTTATTGGTCAACATATGAGGATTGGTATATTGTATTCAATTTAATGCACTTTTTTTTTGCCATTTCCATTCACCATTATTCATCTCCTTCTTTTTCTTCTTCTTTTTCTCTTTGATCAATGAGTTGAAGGTTGATAAGTTAGCATTGATTATGGAGATTTAATCTTCCTTGATTCAAATCTAATTCATCTTGATCAATTGATCAAGTGAATGGCTTTGCATTAAGGATAGGTTGTCTTCTAAATCCTGCAAAAGGCTTAAACCAATACAAGATCAATTTTCTTCTTCTTTTTGGCATGGCAAGTTGTTGGGACTTGGTTCACGAATCAAGACTCCTAACTTGTGTTTGTTGCCTACATTATTAATGACCGGCCTCAGATAGTTGTGACTTCTACATAAGTCCAATTACGATTGCTTAACATAGCCCTAAATTTGCCTTATGGCGCACAAACTACTAACACTAACTATTGACAATTAATATTTACTTTATGCAATTTACTTTTATGCAATTTACTATTCTTGCACATATTATTCATTTTCCTTTTCTATTTGCTCATTTGAGCACATGTTTATGTTAATGCCATTTTCCTTTTTCTCACTTGAGCACATAATTGTGTATATATTATTTTGCTTGTGTTTTGTTTTGATTGTGGTGAACCAAATGCAAAGAAATGGACTTAATTTCTAGGACTTTCCCTATGCAAAGAAATGGAGAATTGGACTTAGATTTTAATGGAGTAAAAGGATCTTAATGGTGAAGATGGATTAGGAGGACCAAATCTCTAAACTCAGTCTTGTCCATTCTTGTTTTACTTCATGGAACTTTTGATGTGTGTGCTTTTGTGCTAGGAGTTTCCATTTGAGCTTAATTGGAGGACCATTGCCATGATCATCCAAGTGAAGGATACAAGATACATTGAGGATCTCTTGTGAGACTTGTTTGATTGCTTATGCTTTGTGGTTGCTTATTCCAACGGATGGGAGCTACTTGGATCATCAATATGATATCAAGAGAGGAACTCCTTGTGTGGTTTTGATTCTTCATCCCTTCTCTTTTTGCTTTACTTAGGACTTAGCCCTTCTTCTTCTTCTCTCCACTCTAACCCAAGCCAAAAAAAATTGTGCAAACATTTAACTACTATTTTCAAACATTAGAAACCTAAGCCTTATGCTTTTGATTTTCAAACTTTCTTTTCATAACACTTATTTTGAATTGAATCTTTAAGTCAACTTTGACCACTTTTGTATATACTTCTAATTGGTAAATATAACCCATTCAAATGCCTTTTGTGGTTCCAATGACCACTTTCTTAATCAAAAATCTTCCATAACCTTTAGCTATTAGGTTTGAGTTATCCTTGTGGTAGATGTAATACTCACCTATATCCTTAGTGATGGACAATAAGTCTTCCATGTTATTATAGGGTTAACCCCTCACTAGCATGTTGAAGCTATCCTCACATGGTGGATTTGTGGTTTGGTTGAGTTTTCTCCCTTTGATAACAAAAGACCTTAAGGATTTTGGACCAATCAATTCACCAACTTGTTTTAAGATTTTTACCCCGAACTACGAGGTTTTGATCTTAATCTTTTTATAAGATGGTACGTAGGTAATGGGTTTATCCAGCCAAACATAAAATGTAAATAAACTTGTATATTCTCTTCTCATCTCTTCAATCATGTTTGCATAAACAAATTTTCACAAGACAACAACCTTTGCAACAAGTATGAAAAGGGCTCCCTAGGAGTACCTAGGATGTTTTGGGTGCCTAACACCTTCCCATTGCATAACCAACCCCCTTACCCAGATCTCTGTTTCTTTTACTAGTTTTTGTTAAAACTATTAGGTTTTTGTTCGCTTTCTAACCATTCCTTTGGATAAATAGAAGTGCGGTGGCGACTCGACTTGTATGATTTACCTTGGATTTAGTCAATATTCTAATGGTAACGAATACCCCGCTACAGAAAAGTGGCGACTCTGCTGGGGACTGATTTGCCTAGTGGGTTTTGCCAACTTTTCATGCTTGTTGTATTGTATTGTTTTGTGACATATTTTTGTGCAATTTGGGATTACTGTATTGTATGTAATGATTGAATTGCTTGATATTAATTCCTTGTATGCTTGGTGATCTTTGTGAGATGACTTCTATACCCGGACCCGAGTGCACTTAGGATAGAAGAATGGCATAGTCTTGTTGACTTGTGTGGAGTTATTCCTTAGCAAGTTGACTTGCAAGTCTATTCACTTGGTGGAGGTCATGTTGGGATCAATAATGTCACACAAGTAAGTTGTGGGTAGACATTATTCCTTCCAATATAGACCTTAGAAGCCAATGACCTTAGTCTACCAAGCCCATCCTGGCCTATTCTTAGGATGTAAGGCGAAAGTCGTTCAAGTGTAAGATTTGATACGATTGTTATGCGATACTACACTCATAAGAGTCTCTCTTGAGAATATTTTTGGAAAACGAGTAGTCGTTTCCCCGATAATATCCGAAAGATGGGATGATGACTATGGGAACCTCTTGTAGAACATGTTTGGCAGGTTAAAACCCTAGTACACTCCCTTTGGGTGGTTCTTAACCTAAACTCCATGCTCGTGACTTGCAACAAACCCTTGATTCATGGTTGATCCGTTCTGTATCCTTAATATCAATGGAACTTGGGTGTTGATAAGGTGTAAACCATAATCCACCAAAATGGATGATTGATACTAAGGATAATATGATCTATCCCATGACCTTTGTTTGGTGTGCTTTGCTTGATCCTTGAGTGTGATTGTTGCATTCATGCATTCATGCACCCATTTGCATCCATATTGTCGCAACCTGAAAAATGGAATACGAAAAAAACAACCGGCGAAGAAAGACAGGAGTGTCGCCACCGTGCGTTATTTATCCCAAAGGAGGGAAAGGAAACGCTCGAAGTAAACCTGGAAAAAGAAAAGGACAAGTGAATGGGCTTGCAAGTCAACTTGCTAAGAAATAACTCCACACATGTCAACAAGACTATGCCATTCTCCTATCCTAAGTGCACTCGAGTTCGGGTATAGAACTCATCTGACAAACAGAACCAGCAGATACGGCAGTCATATGTACACAATGCAATAAAGCAGGTAAATGCTAAAAGATAAATAACTGTACAAAAGAATAAACACCCAATAAACAAACAACCTACAAAAGCTAGGAGGGACTCGCTTAGGGAAACCGGGTCCCCAGCAGAGTCGCTAGCTGTCGCAAACTGAAATATGGAATGCGAAAAAAACAACCGGCGAAGAAAGACAGGAGAGTCGCCACCGTGCGTTATTTATCCCAAAGGAGGGAAAGGAAACGCTCGAAGTAAACCTGGAAAAAGGAAAGGACAAGAGCGGGTCTCGCAACCAAATCTTGGGTTCGGGAGTCGATTATGCGAAGGGAAGGTATTAGCACCCCTACGCATCCGAAGTACTCTACGGGATCCACTTTTGTAGTTCTTGTCTAAAGGGTGTGAGTTTATCTTGTGTTGTTTACTAAAAAAGGGGTTAAATGAAAATGACTCGCGCGGATGTCGCATCCACTACATACGTATCTCATCTGAATATGAGAATCAGAGTCTTCGTAGCTCGGCTGACCTATGGGTTAAAGGGAAGTGTGCTCGGTAAGACATCGCGTCTTATGCCTATGTATCTCATCTGGAATGAGAATCAGAGCAAGTCGTAGTTTGGCTAACATTGGGGTTATGGATTGGGTTTTGGACGAACGACGTTACTACGCAATCTACCGGATGCTCGACCTTTGGAGACTTACTCGCCTGTAGTAGAAGGAGTAAACATGTTCTTAGGAGAAGAAAAATCAATAGGTTTGCTTGCGTTATAGGAACGCTCGTGCAAAAGGAGTCCTGGACAAAGGAACCTGCATAAAGTAAACACAAAAACATTGCCTCCTATCGAGGTCTTCCAGCTAGGAAAGTAGTAAAATGCGGGAAAAATGTAAAAGGTACCACACAGATGAAGATCCGAGGTAACAACAATTAAAGGAACGATAAACCCTGAGATCCCTTCAAGCTAACATCATCAAAGAAAGTGGGTCAGTACAGGTAACCGGAATGAACCTCCAGGGGTATCCCACAAATAAAATGGAAAACCACGCAAGTTATCCCTGCAAAAGTCATGTGAGCCCTCACAAAAACTCAACAAACAGGTTAGAGACAAAAAAATAGGGTAATCAAGGGTTGCCCCCAAATCAAAATATAACCACATGAATCATGCCATTAAAATTCACAAAAAAGACATGCATCAAAAGGGTATCAAATTCACCCATAATACCTCAAACATTCAGAGTATTCAAATTCAAAGCTCAAAGGTAATGGGAATAAGGGCAAACCTAATTGGAGAGCTTGGTTGAAATTGAGTTGCACCTGTGAGGTTTACAAAACAATCTTTAGGGTTTATGTGAGGCAGAGGTGATTCTGTGCAGTTGAGTTCCCTTCATGGTTTGGAGGCTGCTCTGAACTCTGTTAGCTCTTCTCTCACTATCTTTTTCCCCAGGGTTCTTCTCTCACTATCTTTTTCCCAGACAGGGTAATAGGAATAGAATTATTTTGTTTCACTGAAACTCTGAATTTATAACCTGATTTTTATGGACCTGTGGGCTCAAATGAGAGAAGTCCAAGTCCAAGATTTTTTCTTTTATTTTTTTTTTATTTTTTTTTAAATTTTATTTTATTTTAATCGACTCCAAATGAGAGAAGTCCAAGTCCAAGTCCAAGATTTTAGAAACACGTGGGCTTCGCCTAGCGAGCATGACAGTTCATGAACAAACTTTTGCTCCTTCAAGATTAACGTTTTGACTGATGAATAGACCCCATTTGAACATGTTGGAAGTAACTCAAGTCTTTCCCTTGTGTTCACTGATCATCTAAATAGAACCCACAAAGTGTCCTGGGTGATGTTCAAGCTTCTTGGAGCTAATCTCAATTGACATGATGAAATGCAATGTATCTAATGTTAAATGACCTAAAAATGAATGCGTGAATAAGGAGGGCAAATTTTGGGGTGTTACAGCTGCCCCTATTCAGTCATCAGCTAACTCGAGCAGGATGAAAGCGAACAGCTTATCAGACAAATAGGGTGAGCTGTGATTGAATACCAAAGACAGACCGAAAATTTGCGCTCCGAGAACACCACAAAAATGCTGAAATACACCGCGCTGTTTATTTCTCTTCCGATCCTCTGGTTGAATTTGAATCAGTCTTCTGACTTAATCTGGAGTTTCGATCCTCTGGCTGAATCTATACTCAATTTAGTCCTCTGGTTGGATGTTAATTTTGATCCTCGGGCTGGATACCGTTTCAATCTTCTGGCTAGATCTTCTTCGATCTTCTAGCTAGATCTTCTTCGATCTTCTGGCTAGATCTCCTTTGTTTCGATTCTATGGTTGAATCTATTTTCTTTGATTCTCTGGTTGAATCTACTTCGATCTTGTGGCTAGATCTGAATTGTTTCGATTCTATGGCTGAATCTATTTCTGGTCTTCGGGCTAGACCTGACTTCGATCTTCTGGCTAGATCTTCTTCGATCTTCTGGCTAGATCTGAATTGTTTCGATTCTCTGGCTGAATCTATTTCGATCTTCTGGCTAGATCTGAATTGTTTTGATGATAAATTCCCATCACCAGTATCTCGCATCTGGGGCATGCGCTGGTTGACCCCCTTTCGAGATCTACACTCAATCTTCATGTTAGATATGCTACTTCGAGAATATCCCACTTTTGGGCTTCGTACATATTCTTCAGGCTAGAACATGTTATAACGACTCTTCGATTAGACTTTGTTTTTTAGTGCGATTCGCGGGCTGGATCCTCTTGTAGGTTGATTTTCTGTTGAGATGTCAATCTATTCCTCCAGCTGGCTTGCTGGGGAAATAATGCTCGTAGTCGATTCTCTGGCTGAATCTTCGAAATGAACCTTAGGCTGACTCTTGGGAAAACGATTCTCAGGCTGAATCTTCAAAAATGACCCTCAGGCTGGATCACTAGAACAACGATTCTCAGGCTGAATCTTCAAAAATGACCCTCAGGCTGGATCACTCACACTTGATCCTCTGGCTGGATCTCATGACTTTGGTTGTAAAGTAATTTTTCAGTCTGCTTTGAAGAACCTGTTTATCAGCTTATGTGTATGTTTGATATGCATGCAAATGCAAATGCAAATATTATGCATGGTGTAAAAGAAAAAAAGAAATCTGTTTGAGGAAGCAACTCTGGCAGGGAGCGGATCGCTGTATCAATCCTTGAATGCTCTGTGGGGGACGATCCGTCTGCCGGGACCGGGGAGCCACCGAAAATAAATCGGCCTTTTTTGAAAAGTTGACCTTGTTGGGGAAGTATCAACTATGGAAACTTTGCGAATCGACCTTTGCTGGGGATATGAACTTGCTAATCGTCCTCAGGTTGGGGATTAAAACAAATCTGTTAAAAAAAAATTGTTGGGGACGAGATGAACACTGGGAACACCACCCTTTTGTCTGTTGGGTATGCGACTACTCCGCTGTTGCTGGGAAGATACAGTTTGGCACTGTCAACTCCGCTGGGGATATATAATCTGGATACTATCAACTCTACTGGGGAACCTGCTTTGCAGAGGAGAGGCTTTGTCAACCGCTTGGGGGTGAGGATTCATGACTTGGGATCCGGTTCCTGTGGCCTGTAACCAAAAAATACATATATGCCCCGGGGAATTACTCGGTTTGAATTCACCGTCCGGGATTAAGCACATTCAAAGCAGTTTTGACTGTTTTCCTGCGCAAGTCATCTGCAAAAGCCACCATTACATTCAGATGCAATATGTTTCCTCAAGAATTCAGACATCTTTTGCAAACAAACTGATAAATGAAAAGTAAAGAGGCTTTTTAACTGAATTATTCGACTTTTGTTGGTTGAAAAATTTGTGCCAGGAATAAGCAAGTACATCAGGAAGCTGATCCCTGGAAAGAGGCGATCGCTATAAATTGAACAAGAAAACTATCCTAATGGCAATGTGGAAACGGGGTCCCACCGAGTTTCGACTCTGCTATGGCTCGTATGTCCTCAAGACGCTCTGCTCATCTTGCTTTCTGAAGTGGATGATTAGTCGATCTTTTACCTTCGAAGATTGCTGGATTGAATGAAACGGTGATATAACACGGATGAACTCAGATCGCAGTTATTCGCTTATTCCCTAACTTTTGCATGGACCTCCCTTTTGGGTTTTCAATCCACCGGGATACTCTTTTTTGTCTGAGCCTCCCTTTCGGGTTTTCGACTCACCGGGTGTACATTTTTTTTTATTTTTATATCCCTAATTTTTGCCCGAACCTCTTCATTCTTTTTTTTGGTTCGTCGGGATGCCCCTTTTTTGCCTGGACTATTCTTTTTATTGTCCAGCGGGTCTATTTTATGCGAAGTATTTTTTGACTGCGTCTGAGTTGACAGGGGAAGGGAAGTCTTCGCCATCCATGGTTGTTAGCATCAGAGCTCCGCCAGAGAAAACTCTTTTAACCACGTATGACCCTCATAGTTCGGTGTCCATTTGCCCCTGTGATTTTGTGTTGGGAGGGAGAATTCTTTTGAGTACTAATTCACCGACTTAATACTCCCGAGGGCGTACTTTCTGATCAAACGCTTTCTTCGTCCGTCCGTCTGTGATATAGATGGCCATGGCATATAGCTGCTAGTCTCTTTTCCTCAACTAGGCTTAGTTGATTGTATCGAGAACGGACCCATTCTGCTTCGTCCGGCTTCATTGTTGGTGCAGGGAAAAGTTATTCTGGCATAAAATGGCATATGAACCCCCTCCGGTGTGATCAACACTGCACCAACTCCGTGACCATTGACGTTGACCGCCCCATCAAACATCATAATCCATTTGGATTCAGGGTCAGGCCCCTCCTCCGGGAGTGGTTCCTCGCAATCTTTCGATTTGAGAAACATGATGTCCTCATCAGGAAAGTCGAACCTCATAGGTTGGTAATCATCAATCGGTTGCGCGGCAAGATAGTCTGACAAGACACTTCCTTTGATGGCTTTTTGTGATGTGTATTGGATGTCATACTCTGTCAGCATCATTTTCCACCTAGCAACCCTGCTGGCTTTTCAAAAATATACTTGACTTGATCCATCTTTGATATCAATAGAGTCGTGTGAGTCAACATATACTGTCTTAGTCGGCGAGCAGCCCATGCCAAAGCGCAACAAGCTTTCTCGAGCAGTGAGTATCTTTGTTCAGAGTCGGTAAACTTTTTGCTAAGGTAGTCTATTGCATGCTCTTTTCGACCTAACTCGTCATGCTGACCGAGCACACAACCCATTGACCTTTCTAACACAGTCAAGTACATGATCAACGGTCTTTTCCTCTCGGCCTGTAGACTGGCCCCGATCTTGATCTCTTTCTTGTCGTCTCCGGTACCAATGTTGATGGTCTCAACCACCTCCTGATAAGGTGTGATAGCTCGGCCCTCCTGTTTCAACAACCTGGCTAACTCCTCAGGAAATTCACAATCTTCCTCAACCCTTTCTTCGGCTTGATATATAGGATTGTCGAAGTCATACTTGGCCATAGCAGTGTCGTTAGTAGTGAGATCCAGGTGATCAGTTTTACGAGGTGTTTTTTGGAAAGAAAAACGAAAAAGAAACATTGTCGTTTTTGTAAAAGTAAAAATAATTGAAAGAAAGAGAACACAAAATTGTTTGCAAAAGCTGTCCTTTATTGATGATGAAAATGATTGCGTAATGTAACTAAATGGATGGCCCTACAGATGAGTCATTACACCTTGGTTAAAGTGTAAGACTTTGTTATGCATGTGATAAAAGGAAAACAATAAAAATTACTCCATCAGTAGAGTAAACCGGACGACTTTTTCACACGACCAATTGCCGTTTTTCTCCTGGGACACACGGGCGAATCCAGCTATCTAAGTCACAGTCACTGTCAGCCTTGTCTTCATCTGCAGCATTGACGGTGTGGGGAGAAACCAAACCCCCGCTGGAGAAAGTACCGACTTCATTCTTCTGAGACCCCAGAGTATACCCCAATCCAAACTTGTCTTCTTTTATGATTGGCTCCACAAATTTGCCTCAGCCTTGGGCATTACCAGCCTTAACCACTTCAACAGCTTGCTTGTATGAAGAGATAGAAGTCCCGACCTTCTCAGACTCAGGTGAAAAGACAGTTTCGGGCGCGACCTCACTGATGTTTATGGCTTCGAAGCCCTGACACAGCATCTCATGCATCTCGCCATCCATCTCCACATAATTAAATGTAGACAGGTGGCTAACAAAAATATCCTCTTCACCACAGACGGTGACGATCTGACCTTCTAGTCCATATTTGAGCTTCTGGTGGAGAGTAGAAGTAACAACACCGATAGCATGAATCCAGGGTCGACCTAGCAGACAGCTATAGGCAGGCTGGATATCCATCACATAAAAGGTACTCTTGAATACCTGCGGTCCAATCTTAACTGGCAACTCAACTTCGCCAGAAACAGCTCGCGTAGAGCCATCAAAAGCCATTACAACTAACTTACTCGGCCTCAGGGTGACGTCATCGCAATCCAACTTCGTTAAGGCTTTCTTTGGGAGAACATTAAGAGAAGAACCTGTATCGACCAAAACATGGGAAAGCACCGTCCCTTTGCATTCCATTGTGATATGCAAGGCTTTGTTGTGATTCCTGCCCTTAGACGTCAGGTCATAATCGGTGAAACCTAGCGCATGGCTAGTGTGTACATTTGAAACTACCGACTCCAGCTGGTCAATAGTTATCTCTGGTGGAACATAGGCCATATTCAGTAATTTCAACAAGGCTGCTCTGTGAGCCTCAGAGCACATCAATAATGAGAGAATGGAGATCTTTGAGGGTATCTGATTTAGCTGGTCGACTACCTTGTAGTCACTTTTCTTGATAATCCTCATAAACTCATCCACTTCCTTCTCGAATGCGGTCTTAGGAGGAGCTTCCTCGGTAGTAACCTCTTCGGTGGATACCTGTTTTCCTTTAGCTTTGGCAGTTGCCCCAGCTTCAACATTCGTGCACAATGTTGATGGTGCAAATAGGCGTCCACTGCGAGTGAAGCCACCAATTCCTCCAACATTGTCTACAGCGGAGCTACCAATGTCAATGTCTTCTTCGTTAACTTTCTGCCCCTGGCAGTAGATATCAGCCCCATAGTGCCACGGGATAACACTGTCTTTCTCATACGGAACAGGTCCTGGCACCGGGATGGTGATCGGACCAATCAAAGTCGGTTGAGGGTTGTCAGAGTAAATTGGTGCTGGACTTTCTGGGAAATATATTATTGTCGGAGCGAGTCTCTCGGGAACATATATTTCTTCAGGAGTGAAATAAAACGTTAATGTCGACACATCATTCTTCACTAGATGAGTCTGATCGAATTGAAGACAACCTTCATCTATCAGTTGCTGAATACCCCTTCTCAAACTATCACATCCGTTCTCGGCGTCTTGACAATTTCTGCACTCTTCCCCACAGCCCGGGAAAATCCGTCCTTTCAAGAGTCGGTCTTTGACCACCGATAGCGAAGTCTTCACTTTAGTCACATCAGAAACCAAATTCAAAGTTTCCCCACTATCAACAACATTAATCCTCTGCCCGCCGTGAGCTGGCATCGGGTTTTGGATAACATTAGGCACAGGAGAAAAATTGATGGCCTGGGCATCTCTCAAATCTTGTACCTTTAGCTGGAGAGCCTTGCAATTATCTGTAGTATGGCCAGGTGCGTTGGAGTGAAAAGCACATCTGGCATTGACATCATAACCTCTAAGAAGATTTTTGGGATCGACCGGTGGGGCCAGAGTTCTCAACGTAACCAGATTCACGTCAATCAGCTTGGGAAGTAATACAGAATAAGGCATTGGGATTGGCTCAATGACCCGATCCGCCTGCCTTGGACGTTGTGGATAGTGTCTCTGCTGTTGCGGATGATACTGTGGTTGAGGAACAGGTGTTGGAATAGTGACTGCGGCCACTTGATCTTGATAATAATTAGAGCGTCCTCTGCCCCTGCCTCTGCCGGCATATACAACGCTCGTTTCACCTTGTCTTCTTCGCTGACCGTTACCAGCAAACGGTTTCTTGGGAACTGATGAGTTGGAAGCACTGTTGTCTTGAATTTGGCCCATCTTCAACAGACTCTCGATCCTTTCTCCAGCAATCACTATCTGTAAGACCCCAATTTTTGCCCTAAGATCCCTCATGGCTCATATCATATCATATCATAGCCTCAAGGATTAGTGCATGCCCTAGCTTCCCTCTTAGTGGGTGGGTGTCTTGTGAGTGTGGTTCTTGATCACCAAGCATGTATTGCATTTGTATATCATTGCTTTTCATTTGTTATCTAACCAAAAGTACAAAAATATTGTCATCTAACCATGTTACTTGCAGCTGAAGCAATCATCAGTCAAACAGTCAAAATCAGCCATTGAGCTGGATGGTGACCGTTCCTGAGGAATTTGGACACCATGATCATTCATCAAGAGTTCATATGACTTGTGGTATCATTTTGAATCAAGATCTCAATTGAAAAAGGCTTGAAATTCATCAGAACATGGCCCAGTCAACCAAAACCCTAGAAAAGTCAACTGTGGTCAACTGTGCATTTAATCAGGAATTTGAAGGTGTGAGATGGTTGGTAAAGTCTCATTCATGTCCATATAAGCCTCATTCAACATTTCAAACATCCACAGTGAAGGATTTGAGGTCAGACAAGAAGTTTCCAAAAATGGAAATGACCTGTAATTTTCCCCTGCCAAAAATGGAAAGTCTTGCTCCTCAAAATTACTTCATCATACAAGCTTCAAATCAAAATTTGTTCAACATGAAAGTTGAAGATCTTGTTCTTGCCATTCCAAAAAGTCCAAGAACACTCATTTCTCATTTATGGTTGGCAAGTTATGGTCCAATCATTTTCAGAAAATGCCTAAACTCAAAGTGGCATAACTTTCACATGGAATGGCCAAATTGGATGGTTCTTCTTTGAGCAAACCACATTTAACATGTACTTTCATAATCCATCATCACATTTTGCCAAAAGCCTTCACATAAAAAGGTCATTTTTCAAGTGTACCAATTAAAAAGCCAAGGGCAAAATGGTCCAAATTTCAAAGTACAAAGAATTTTGACATGGGACCAATTCCAATAGCTCCCAAATATGATTTATGATTTGCTTGAAGTGAGAAAACACTGTTCCATTGATCAAAACCATCCAAGGGCAAAAAGGCCAAAATGCTTAAGTGTGCACATTTGCTAATTACAAAAAATTGCCTAATCATGATTAAAGCTTGGATTAACATGAAGTATATAAGCTTAATTCTAACAGAAACTCAGGAGAATAATCACAATTCAGATCAAATCCAAAAAATCTCCCAAATTCTCTCACTTTTCTCCATTTTCACATAAACACTTTTCATCAAATTCATCAAGAATTCGTCACTTTTTCCGTTTTCTTCTTGTATGATTCATCATTTGCAGGTTGTATAGAAGATCTGTTGCAGCAAAAATTTGGAGAAACTTGAAGAAATTCGCAACTCACCAAGCTTCACTCATCAATGGCAAGTGGAAAATTCTTCATGATCATGCACGGTTGAGCTGCGAATTCTTCATCATTCACCTCCTACAGCATAATACTACATCTGTTTTCACGAATTGGATCAAAACGAGCAAGGATTTCACACTGCCACTTCAAGAAGGTAAGATTTCGCAGTCTTCGATTCTTGAAATTATTGTATGGATTCGATAGATCTTGGAACGTAGAGTAGTTTGACGCTTGAACCATGCAATTTCATCCAATATTCATGGAGAAATCTTGAATCAAAGTTTGTATGACAAAACTTCTTTCGATCGGATCTTTGTGTACGTTAATCTTTAGACATTTTCGTTGCCATAACTGTAACCTACATGGAGAGACGGAGAGAACGGTATAAGGTTTATTCATTTTGGTCGAGAATCGCTCATAACCGCAGCTGGCGATGAAGAACACGTTGTTGTTCTTGAGTTTTCTGGACTTCCGCGTGCCAGATCCTGTTTCCATTCGCCTGGCCATTCAAATTGTGTTTGGCGCCGCTTCTGGCCAATGGCGAGCCGCCAACACATTAAAACAATACGGCGCCGTTTTTGGCCAGGCGCTGGTTATTACAACTTTGCCATCCATGCTAATTAAATTCATTAATTCCTTAAATAATTATTTCACATATTAGCAAATCTTCAAAAAATCATATAAAATTCATCCTTAATCCAAATTAATTGGGACTTTTTTTGTTGAATCCCAAATTTCCTCTAGAATTTTTTAGGCATAGAAACTTAAGTTGTGCCTGGTAAAATTTTGGAATGGCTTAGGGATCTTGATCATGTGTGCATTATTCATATGTTTTACCATTTTAATCACCAAATAATCATGCTTGCTCCAAATTGAAAGAAATTTCATATGATGATTTTTGACTCATGCCTGGAGATTTTGATGTGTAATTTGTGATTTTTGGATCTCTGGATTGATAGATATGATTAATTCTTTTTGAGTGTGACAATATGTGTCACACTATGCTATGTTGAGTTCATGATTTATTTTTCCATGCTTACCTTAGGCCTATGACTCTGATTTTTTGCATGAGATGACTTGTATATGTTAAGTTTCACCATGATTTTTTGTGGATTTAATTGATTCATTTTCTAATTGATTTGGATTTTTGATTGCTGTTTAGCATTCTTGGATTGTTTCTTGAGTAGCAAATTTACATGTATTGTTAAATGCTCATCCCGTATCCCATGAATATGAAATTTGGTGGAGTGCTTCCTAACATGTATAGCTTTAATTTTGCTTTGGTCCCATTCATGTCTCATTTGATCCCACTGTTTTACAATTGATTGAAGTTGACACTTGTTTTATGACCTAGTTTAGGTTGATTTTTGCATACCATGACATGTTGAATTTAATTTCTCCACTTCCACTTATCCAAATTGCATGAAAATTGACATGTAGCTCATTGAATATGTTCTGTTTAGAATAGAATTTTTGTGGAATTTATTGAGCTGTTGTGATATTTGTTTGATTGAAATCATTCTGTTTGCTCATTTATGATTCACATTTGCTTACTTTGAGTTAAATTGTGCATAAACTGAAGTTAGTGCATAGTTTGGATGTGAGGCCAATTGGATCCTCTTCTTTATTGAATTACCTTGGTTTTGGTTATGCTTCACTTGCTGTTTTACATTTTTCCATCCTTTGGACCCTAGGCTTGTCCTAGTGGTCTTGTTACTCATGTTTAAGTTTGACTTTGACTTTTCAGGTTAAGAAGCAAAGTGCTTAAAAGGAATTAATGCAAGTTGAATTGTTTCATTTGACTATTGTGAACTAACTTGTTTGTGTTGTAGGGTGCTTGGTTCACTTGAGTTTTGTGCTATGCACATTATTGTTGGATTGTACATTATTTGTTGATTCTTATGTTGTTGTTTTGAGATAATGATTGGGATGCTGATTATATTTGATTGATTTCAGGTACCCATAGTTGCTCAGTTCTCTTAAGAACTTGCATTGCTTTGCTTGTATAGCATTTGCATTGAGGTAGACTCTCTTGTCTCCATGTAGTCTGGAAGACCTGGCTTGTTATTTAGCCAGGCAACTGTCTGAAGTCCTCCTTAAGAGGCAATGTTTGTGATTGTTTATGTTTGTCCCAAGCAGGAAAAGTCCTCATTTTGAGGCAATTGGTGGATATAAGAGATATGTAGCCTATCTCCCACTATTCTGTGTGTCTTCTCCTTGCTCCCATTACATGGTTGTAGCATTGAGATCCTAACCCAAGATCTATCGAGTCAATAAAATGTGGAGAGAGTTCCATCTTTCTGAACTCCCACACCTTCTGATATTCAATACTCTCTCTGACCAGAGATAAGAGTGATGAGGCACACCCCTCATATCCTTTCATCTGCTTCACCTTAGCCCCTCAATGGCAAGGTTAAGAGCGCCATTCACCTATTCCAGTGGACTTTTTAAGTCAAACCCTTTGATTGAGCCTCCTTGTTTGGTTATAGTGGGTGCTAAATGACTTTGTTTGCTTGATTGATTGTTGCATTTGTACATGCTTACTTGCCATTGTGCATTCATCATTATTGATTGTTAATTCTTATATGATCATTATTATACACCCTTGTGGTTTGTTTGTGTACCCATTGAGGACAATTGTGAGACCATGTTCTTTGGCTTTTGTTCCCATGATATGGAAGGATAGAGTGTAAGACCTCATTGGTCACTCATATCTTCTTTGCTCTTGATTGTTGTATGAGAGGATGCAATTGTAAGTCCCTGTGATGTGGCATTTGTATTCCTATGACCATGCTTTGGAGGTTGGTTTAAGTCCAGATAGATTGGCATCCGACTTCCAAGTTTTGTTTTGTTTTAGGAGGTTGGTGTAAACCCAGTTATTGGTATCCGACATCCGATTTTGCTTTCGTGAGATTGGTATAAGACCATTGATGGCATCCGGTATCATTGTTTTTATTTTAGGAGGTTGGTGTAAACCCAGTTATTGGTATCCGACATCCGCTTTTGTTGTGAGATTGGTATAAGACCATTGATGGCATCCGATATCACCTTACCTTATTTTATTTACTTGCTTTGTTGCCCACTCCTAAGGACACACTTGAATCATCTTCTATATGATTTCAAGAGGTGAACTTCTAGGCAGTTTTACACTTCATCCACACCCTTTTTGTTCAAAACCCCTTACATTTGATTGACTTTTAAAAACTTGTAAATGCATGTTGTGCAAACATCTCATTCCTTTCAAATTAGAAACTTGGACCTTAAGTCCTCGACTTTTCAAACTCCATTTCATAACACTTCTTTGAATCAATTTAATCATACCTTAACCATGTTTTGTGAATAATCATAATCAATTAACTCCACCCATTCAATTGTTTTGGCTTTGTCCATTGTTAATATGTTTTCATACATTAGCCTTAGGTTTTAATTACCATAGTGGTTGATGTAATTCTTACCTTATCCTTAGTGAGTTGATTGTAAGCCTTCCATACTTATTATAGGGTTAACCCCTCACTAGTATGTTGAAGCCGTCCTCATATGGTGGATTGTTGATGTTGGTTGAGTTTTCTCCCATTGGTAATGAAAAGCCTTAGTGCTATTGTTTTAAAATGAACTCACTCGTGTTTTGGAAATCTTTTAGCCAAACTACGGCGTTTTGATCCTTACCTTTGATGGAAGGTACGTAGGCAACGAGTTCATCCGTTCGAACACAAAAATAATTAACTTGTATATTCTTTTCTCATCATCCCATTCATGTTTGCACATTATGTCAAAACAAATAAACATTTTTATACAACAAGTGTGAAAAGGGCTCCCTAGGAGTACCTAGGACGTGATGGGTGCCTAACACCTTCCCATTGCGTAATTTACCCCTTACCCAGATTCTCTGATCTTTTCCATTAGTTTTCTACGTGTAAAACTTCTTAGGTTTTTGTTCGCTTTTTAACCAGTCCTTAGGATAAATAAAAGTGCGGTGGCGACTCGATTCATTGTATGCTTTGCTTATGGTTTAATCAATAAATCATATAGCGACGAATACACCGCTACACTATCTCTGCAAAGCTGATTGACGGGCAAGCAGCCAATCTCTCGATATAATTGCCTTGAAGAGTGTTCATGAACATGTCCGCCATCTCCCTTTCAGACATAGGGGGTTGGACGGATGCAGCAATCTGTCTCCAACGCTGAGCATATTCTCTAAAGGTTTCCTTGGCAGTCTGAGACATTCCTTGCAATAAGGTCCGATTTGGAGCCATGTCCAAGTTGTATTGACATTGCTTGACAAAAGCCTCTGCCAAGTCTTTCCAGCTCTTGATGGTAGTGCGAGACAAATGAGAATACCATTCACGAGAAGCTCTAGTTAAACTGTCTTCAAAATAGTACATCCACAACTTTTTATCTTCAGTGTGAGCTCCCAACCTTCCCAAATAAGATTGGATATGAGTGTGTGGGCAAGAAGCCCTGTTGTATTTCTCAAAAGTAGGGGGTTTGAACTTGTGAGGGATCCTTACTCCCTGAACCAGACCAAGATTGGTGACATCAAAACCTAAGGAATTTTGAGACACCAAAGATTTGAGCTTCTCAACAAGCTCATCCATACGGCAAGTGGTCTCGAGGGCCTCGTCGTGCAAAGAAAATTGATCATACTGACAATCTTCAGTAACGGGGCGCCCGTTAATCCGAATTCCTTGATTCACATTGTACCTTCCGCCAATACCATTCCCAACATTTCCCGTGTTGCCAACGTTACCCGGGTTTCCATCAACATTTGCGTTACCCGCGTTTCCAGTGTTCACAGGGTTATCAGCGTTCCCAGGGTTCCCAGGGTTACCAGGGTTCCTCTCAGCACTTGGTATTTCCACCTTTGGATGGGGCCTCAGTTGCTTAACCAATTCCCTCAACTTCGTCTGGCCTTCTGCCATACCAGTCATCAATGTCATGCACTGATCCATCCTTTCACGCATATCAGCCAGTTCTTTCTGTATCTGGTCCATTGCTAGTCGTGGACGGTTTTCCTTTGTCGGGTACCTGTGAACTCGCTTGGGACCAATAACTGCCTGCAACAGGGAACAAACATTAGACACTGCGGTGACACCTGCAAAACAAACAAGGGTTAGTATGTATGGTATGCGATGCACTGCTTATTCAATTTTAAGGCCCCCCCTTAAAAAGGGAATACACTTTAAATGAATAAGCACAAGATGTTGGATGCAAATATGCGAATGATGTTATGCAATGCAATGGCATGTCAATCAGAATTGCTGGATCCGCTTGAACATCTGTCAGGTTGCACTGCCTGGAGAGAAATTAAGAGGATCAAGCAAAGCACACCAAACAAAGGTCATGGGATGGATCATGTTATCCTTAATATCAACCATCCATTTTTTGGTGGATTATGGTTTACATCTTATCAAGACCCAAGTTTCATTGATATTAAGGATACCTGAACGGATCAACCATGAATCAAGGGTTTGTTGCAAGTCACGAGCATGGAGTTTAGGTTAAGAACCACCCAAAGGGAGTGTACTAAGGTTTAAACCTGCCAAACATGTTCTACAAAAGGTTCCCATAGTCATAATCCCATCTTTCGGATATTATCGGAGGAACGACTACTCGTATTCCAAAAATATTCTCAAGAGAGACTCTTATGAGTGTAGTATCGCGTAACAATCGTATCAAATCTTACACTTGAACGACTTTTGCACTACATCCTACGAATAGGCCAAGATGGGTTTGGTAAACTAAGGTCCTTGGCTTCTAAGGTCTATATTGGAAAAAGTAATGTCTAACCACAACTTACTTGTGTGACATTATTGATCTCAACATGATCTCCACCAAGTGAATGGGCTTGCAAGTCAACTTGCTAAGGAATAACTCCACACAAGTCAACAAGACTATGCCATTCTCCTATCCTAAGTGCACTCAAGTTCGGGTATAGAACTCATCTTACAAACAGAACCAGCAGATACGACAGTCATATGTACACAATGCAATAAAGCAGGTAAATGCTGAAATATAAATAACTGTACAAAAGAATAAACACCCAATAAACAAACAACCTACAAAATCTAGGAGGGACTCGCTTAGGGAAATCGGGTCCCCAGCAGAGTCGCTAGCTGTCGCAACCTGAAAAATGGAATGCGAAAAAAACAATCGGCGAAGAAAGAGAGAAGAGTCGCCACCGTGCATTATTTATCCCAAAGGAGGGAAAGGAAACGCTCGAAGTAAACCTGGAAAAAGGAAAGGACAAGACGGGGTCTCGCAACCAAATCTTGGGTTCGGGAGTCGATTATGCGAAGGGAAGGTATTAGCACCCTTACGCATCCGTAGTACTCTATGGGATCCACTTTTGTAGTTCTTGTCTAAAGGGTGTGAGTTTATCTTGTGCTGTTTACTAAAAAAGGGGTTAAATGAAATGACTCGCGCGGATGTCGCATCCACTGCATACGTATCTCATCTGAATATGAGAATCAGAGTCTTCGTAGCTCGGCTGACCTATGGGTTAAAGGGAAGTGTGCTCGGTAAGACATCGCGTCTTATGCCTACGTATCTCATCTGGAATGGGAATCAGAGCAAGCCGTAGTTCGGCTAACTACGGGGTTATGGATTGGGTTTTGGACGAACGACGTTACTACGCAATCTACCGGATGCTCGACCTTTGGAGACTTACTCGCCTGTAGTAGAAGGAGTAAACATGTTCTTAGGAGAAGAAAAATCAATAGGTTTGCTTGCGTTATAGGAACGCTCGTTCAAAAGGAGTCCTGGACAAAGGAACCTGCATAAAGTAAACACAAAACGATTGCCTCCTATCGAGGTCTTCCAGCTAGGAAAGCAGTAAAATGCGGGAAAAATGTAAAAGGTACCACACGGATGAAGATCCGAGGTAACAGCAATTAAAGGAACGATAAACCCTGAGATCCTTCCAAGCTAACATCATCAAAGAAAGTGGGTCAGTACAGGTAACCAGAATGAACCTCCAGGGGTATCCCACAAATAAAGTAGAAAACCACGCAAGTTATCCCTGCAAAAGTCATGTGAGCCCTCACAAAAACTCAACAAACAGGTTAGAGACAAAAAAATAGGGTAATCAAGGGTTGCCCCCAAATCAAAATATAACAACATGAATCATGCCATTAAAATTCACAAAAAAGACATGCATCAAAAGGGTATCGAATTCACCCATAATACCTCAAACATTCAGAGTATTCAAATTCAAAGCTCAAAGGTAATGGGAATAAGGGCAAACCTGATTGGAGAGCTTGATTGAAATTAAGTTGCACCCGTGAGGTTTACAAAACAATCTTTAGGGTTTATGTGAGGCAGAGGTGATTCTGTTCAGTTGAGTTCCCTTTAGGGTTTGGAGGCTGCTCTGAACTCTGTTAGCTCTTCTCTCACTATCTTTTTCCCCAGGGTTCTTCGCTCACTATCTTTTTCCCAGACAGGGTAATAGGAATAGAATTATTTTGTTTCACTGAAACTCTGAATTTATAACCTGATTTTTGTGGACCTGTGGGCTCAAATGAGACAGGTCCAAGTCCAAGATTTTTTTTTTTAATTTTTTTAATTTTTTAATTTTAATTTTAAATTTTATTTCTATTTTTTCGTTTTTCGTTTTTTTTTTTTTCGTTTTTCGTTTTTTTTTCGTTTTTTTTTCGAAACGCGTGGGTTTCGCCTAGTGAGCATGACAGTTTATGAAAAAACTTTTGCTCCTTCAAGATTAACGTTTTGACTGATGAATATACCCCATTTGAACATGTTGGAAGTAACTCAAGTCTTTCCCTTGTGTTGACTGATCATCTAAATAGAACCCACAAAGTGTCCTGGGTGATGTTCAAGCTTCTTGGAGCTAATCTCGATTGACATGATGAAATGCAATGTATCTAATGTTAAATGACCTAAAAATGAATGCGTGAATAAGGAGGGCAAATTTTGGGGTGTTACACATATCATCAATAATAAAGAAAATTTTCAAGGAACTTAAGGGGTTTATTTGCAAATTTTCAGACATGGAAAGCCAAAGAAGGAATACGAAGAAGTACAGTTTCAGACAACCAGATTTGAAAGAGTTAAGGAATCTGACATCCTATGTACTAGATCCCTTGGGTTTCAAAGCTCGTTTTGGGAAGCTTCTTCCTCTTCTGACTACTCAGGTGCACGAAGGATTGATGAGTGTATTGGTACAATTTTATGATCCCTTGTACCGTTGCTTCACATTTCCGGACTTTCAGCTTTTGCCTACCCTTGAGGAGTATGCTTATCTTGTGGGTATACCTATCCTGGACCAGTTGCCGTTCAGTGGCTTGGAGAGTATTCCTACTTCTCAAGAGATAGCTGACATGTTGCACATAGATGAATCTCTGGTTGGTGCTCATATGACTACCAAAGGTGGAATTCAAGGTGTCCCTTCTGAGTTCCTCATTGCTCAAGCTACTATTTATGGGAAGGCTATGAGTGAGGATGCTTTTGAAGCCATATTTGTACTTCTCATCTATGGATTAGTGTTGTTCCCCAACATCGACAAGTTTGTGGATGTGAATGCTATTAGGATCTTTTCTACTCTTAATCCTGTTTCGACTCTGTTGGGTAATACCTATTTCTCTTTGCATACGAGGAATGCAAAGGGTTGTGGCGCCATTGTGTGTTGTTTGCCTCTGTTGTATAAGTGGTTTATTTCTCACTTACCTCAGACGGTAGCTTTCAAGGAGAACAAGGGATGTCTACGGTGGTCCGCGAGGCTTATGTCTCTCACTAATGATGATATCTCCTGGTATAACCGTGTGTATGATGGTGTGCAGATTATCGACTCTTGTGGTGAATTCTCCATTGTGCCTCTTCTTGGTATATGTGGTGGGATTAACTACAACCCTATATTGGCATGTCGTCAGCTTGGGTTCCCCCTAAAGGATAAACCTAATAACATTTTGTTAGAGAGTGTGTTCTTTCAGGAGGGTAAAGATCCCCAAGGCTTGAAAGCTAGGATGGTCCGTGCTTGGCGCAAGATTCATAAGAAAGGAAGGAAGGAGCTAGATCCTAAGAATTATGTTGCCATGGAGCCTTACACTGCTTGGGTAAGGAAGAGAGCGTCTGAGTATCTCATGCCTTACGAGTATCCGAGACCTACACCTATGATTGTGGCTGGGCCTTCAACCCTCCCTAATCAAGGAGTAGAGGAGTTGAGAGACGAAGACCTATCACGTGCCTGGATTCGTGAACGTGAAGAGTTGCTTCAGCAGATTAAGGAGAATGATGCTTTGATAGAGTTTCTCGAGCATCAAGTTATTGATGACCCCGATGATGCATGGACTTCTCTACTTCCTCAGTCCTTCAAGTTTTGGAAGTGGAAGTATGATCGACTCGCCAAGGAGAAGGCGGATATGGAGGCAGCTTATGAGGAGGAAGTAAAGAGGCTTCGTGCATCTTATCTTCCTGTGTCCCGAGCATTAGATGATTGTTTCTAGGGATCCACAGGATTATTATTTTCCTTTCCTCGTGTACATAATTGACAATGTTGTACTTCTTTTCCCTGATATTATTTTATGAGATATTTCTATATGCGATAAAAATGATTCCAAAAATTTGCAAATAAAACCCTAGAGGTCCTTTGAAATATAAAAACAAATCATATGCACGAGCATTGCATGCATCATGTGCATAAGTAGGTTTTGTTTCCGGTCTCTTGTCCTGTGGGCTAACTCTGTGCTCTTCATTTACTTTGAAGACAAGTTGACTCATCGGTACCACACTAGAGCCAACTCTGCAAGACTGATGGATCAACTAGAGCAAGAAAACCGTGAACTCAAAGAGGAAGTCACCAGACTAAGTGCTTTGATGGAATCATTCCTGGCTGCCTAGAGCCAGTCTTCTCTGACACCTTTAACTCCTCCCCAGAGGACAGTTATCTCAGAGATTGTCTCCTCAACTGTGCCTGCAGCCAGTGCACACTTTGCTCCTACAGCCATGCCAATCGGGTTTCCGTGGGGGATGCCTCCTAATTTCATGCCCGAGGGTCCTGCTCCAACTTTTGCTTCTATGCCGGCATCTAGCCCGGTC
This sequence comes from Lathyrus oleraceus, assembly GCF_024323335.1. Lineage (NCBI taxonomy): Eukaryota > Viridiplantae > Streptophyta > Magnoliopsida > Fabales > Fabaceae > Lathyrus > Lathyrus oleraceus. The sequence continues at coordinate 107,347,350 of NC_066583.1, forward strand.
CTTGCCGTTCCTCCTCCTGTCGTGCTTACCATGCCTAGGGTAGACGACACCATCTATCATTCTGAGCCATCTGAAGGCCCAGATGTCTATGAGAAGATGGACGCTATGAACGATCAATTTCTTGAGCTTCGCAAAGAATTGAAAACTCTTAGAGGAAAGGATCTTTTTGGCAAGTCTGTTGTCGAACTGTGTTTGGTTCCCAACGTGAAGATTCCTGTGAAATTCAAGGTCCCCGACTTTGAAAAGTACAAGGGAAATACTTGTCCTCTCAGCCACCTGGTCATGTATGCCAGGAAGATGTCTACTCAGACTGATAATGACCAGTTGCTCATCCACTACTTTCAGAACAATTTGTCCGGTGCTGCCCTGAGATGGTACATGGGGTTAGACAGTGCGAACATCCGATCCTTCAACGACCTTGGCGAAGCCTTCGTCAAGCAATACAAATATAATGTGGATAAGGCTCCCGATAGGCATCAATTGAGGGCCATGTCCCAGAAAGATAAGGAAACATTTAAAGAGTACGCCCAGAGGTGGCGAGAGGTGGCAGCACAGATCATGCCTCCGCTAGAAGAGAAAGAGATGACCAAGATCTTTCTGAAGACCTTAAGTTCGTTCTATTATGAGCGGATGATTGCTATCGCTCCTTCCGATTTCACCGAGATGGTGAATATATGGATGCGTTTAGAAGAAGGGGTTTGAGAAGGACGTCTAACCAGAGAAGAAGGCTCTTCTGCCAAACGTTATGGGGCGTTTGCAAAGAAGAAAGATGGAGAGGCACATGCTGTGACCTCCCATGTGAAACCAAGAAGACCCTCTGTGAGGAGGAAGACTGTGCGTCCCGCCAGTAACCAGCACCAGGTGGCTCATATTGCACCTGTTTTCAGAGACAATCAACAGTACCAACAACATAGCAACAATCAGCAACCACATCAGCAATATCAGCAACAACAGCACCGACCGCAACAGCAGGCCTACCAGCCTCGAAACAGTAATCAAACCAGCACTAGTTAAGAGAGGAAAAAGGTCACTTTTGATCCTATTCCGATGACGTACGCAGAGCTAACCCTCGATGGTGGTATAAGCCCGAATTACATTGTGTATACCATTCTGGTGCTCGCGGCCACGACGTGGATAATTTCTATCCTTTGAAGACCAAGGTTCAAGACCTTGTGAGGTGTGGCATTTTGTGTTTCGAGGGCGTAGGTCCTAATGTGAAGAAGAACCTATTGCCCGAGCATGGGAAATCTGTCAACATGGTCCAGGGCTGCCCTGGCAAATACAAGGTCAAATATGTCAGTCATATTCGACAGTCTTTGGTTGAGATGCATCGTTTGCTATGCGAGTACAGTCACTATGAGCACGATTATGATAGATGTCGAATATGCCCTGTTAACCGATTGGGTTGTCGCCAGGTGCGCAAGGATCTTCAGGAGATGCTGGACGAAGGAGTTATTGAGATCCTTCAGAATAGGAATGTTGACGAAGATGAGCCAGAGGTCAATGTAATTTCCCCGGTGTTCCGGATGCCCGAGCCTGTTACCATTAAGTGTGATGGTAACAAGCAGAAGGTTTCTCCTGTTCTTATCATTAAGCCTGCTGGCTCAGTACCATATTCTTCTGAAAAAGCAATTCCCTTTCGTTACAACGCTGTTGCTGTAGAAGATGGGAAGGAAGTGTCCTTACCATCCTCCTCCGTTGTTAATATTGCAGATGTAAGTGGTTTGACCCGCAGCGGTCGTGTATTTTCAGCACCACCAAGGCCCCAGGCTAATGCTGATTTTGTTGAACGCCCGATTGGGAATGCGGTGAATTCTCTAAATCTGGCACTTGCTGTTAAACCCTCCTCTGTACTAAAAACTCCTACTTCTGTTGGCCCAAGCGGCAATGTAAAAGAAGACTATGATGAGATGCTAAGGCTCATCAAGAAGAGTGAGTACAATGTTGTAGACCAGCTTCTACAAACGCCATCCAAGATATCCATGTTATCATTACTTCTGAATTCAGAACCACATAGAGAGGCTTTGTAGAAAGTTTTGGATGTGGCATATGTAGATCATGATGTCACAATAGAGCAATTTGATAGCATTGTTGCAAACATTACTGCTTGTAACAATTTGACTTTCTGTGACTCTGATCTTCCTGAGGAGGGAAGAGACCACAACTTGGCATTACATATTTCCATGAACTGCAAAGACGACGCCATGTCCAATGTGTTGGTGGACACTGGGTCATCACTAAACGTATTTCCAAAGACCACTCTTTCAAGACTATCATATCAAGGGCCTCCCATGAGGCAGAGTGGAGTTGTTGTGAAAGCGTTCGATGGGTTGCGTAAAACTGTGATTGGGGAAGTTGATCTCCCATTCAAAATAGGACCGAGTGATTTCCAGATTACCTTCCAGGTTATGGATATCCACCCATCGTATAGCTGTCTCTTAGGCAGACCATGGATTCACGAGGCGGGCGCCGTGACATCCACCCTACACCAGAAACTGAAATTTGTGAAGAATAAGAAACTGGTGGTGGTAGGGGGAGAAAAGGCTCTCTTGGTTAGCCACTTATCTTCCTTCTCATACATAGATGTTGAGGATGAAGTTGGAACTCCTTTCCAAGCATTATCTATAGCTGAGCCTGTTGAGAAAAGAACTCCTTCATTTACTTCCTATAGAGATGCGAAGTTGGCCATTGAGTGTGGTGCAACTGCTGGCTTAGGAAAAATTATTGAGTTAGAAGTCAATAAATCCCAGTCTGGCATTGGCTTTTCTTCTGGGGTCTTCAACACGCAAGGGTTGTTCAAGAGTGGAGGGTTCATCCACACCGGTCAGGATGAAGAAGTTGCTGCTGTCTTGGAAGAAGATACAGAGGATTCTGGCAATTTCATTATCCATGGAGGAGTCTGCAATAATTGGGTCGCTGTGGATATTCCTACAGTTATCCACAAGTCAGCGTAATGATCACTTTGTTTAAAAACCCTTCTCCCATGCCAAAAGGAGGAGTGATGACATTGTTGGCAACATAAATACAATGATATTTTCATTCAATAAATTCATGTTAAATGTTTGTTTTTCCAATTATTTTCCCTTTTCGCTTTTTGCATGAAATTGGTGATCACATAAAACCCTAAAAATAGAATAAAATCAATCTTTTCATCTGCATAATGATTTTCCTTGTTTAAATTCTAAAGCTTTTCATATCCAAAATCATTATGCAGGTTGATTTCTAGACCCATTGAACATAATGACCCAACGCCATCTCCCAATTTTGAATTCCCTGTATTTGAGGCAGAGGAAGATGATGTTGAAGAGATTCCTGATGAGATCACCCGTCTACTTGAGCATGAAGAGAAAATCATTCAGCCGCATCTTGAGAATCTGGAAACAGTCAACTTGGGGTCTGAGGATTGTGTTCGTGAAGTGAAGATTGGGGCACTCCTGGAAGAATCTATTAAGAAGGGGTTGATTGAATTGCTACGAGAATATGTCGACGTCTTTGCCTGGTCATATGAAGACATGCCTGGTCTAGATATTGATATTGTGCAACATTTCCTACCTTTAAAACCTGAGTGCGTGCCTGTGAAGCAGAAGCTCAGAAGAACTCATCCTGATATGGCAGTGAAGATCAAAGAGGAAGTCCATAAGCAAATTGATGTTGGGTTTCTGGTGACTTCTACATATCCTCAATGGGTCGCCAATATTGTGCCCGTGTCTAAGAAAGATGGAAAAGTCCGGATGTGTGTGGATTATAAAGATTTGAATAAAGCTAGTCCGAAAGATGATTTCCCTCTACCACATATTGATATGTTGGTAGACAATACAGCTAAATTCAAAGTCTTCTCATTTATGGATGGATTTTCCGAATATAATCAGATTAAGATGGCACCCGAGGATATGGAAAAGACAACATTCATCACACCTTGGGGAACATTCTGTTATCGAGTGATGCCCTTCGGTTTGAAGAATGCCGGAGCCACATATCAACGAGTTATGACTACCTTGTTTCATGATATGATGCACAAGAAGATTGAGGTATATGTTGACGATATGATTGCTAAGTCAAGAACGAAAGTTGAACATGTAGAGCACCTGTTGAAGCTCTTTCAGCGTTTGAGGAAGTATAAGCTTCGTCTGAATCCCAACAAGTGTCATTTGGATCCGTTATGGCAAATTATTGGGATTTATTGTCAGTGAAAGAGGTATTGAGGTTGACCCTGCAATGGTCAAAGCAATACAAGAGATGCCTGCACCCAAAACTGAAAAGCAAGTCCGAGGTTTTCTTGGTCGCTTGAATTACATCTCCAGATTCATATCCCACATGACTGCCACATGTGCGCCGATATTCAAGCTCCTCCGGAAAGATCAGTCTCATGATTGGACCGAGGATTGCCAAAAAGCCTTTGATAGTATTAAAGAGTATCTGTCTGAGCCTCCGATCCTGTCTCCGCCTGTGGAAGGAAGACCATTGATTATGTACTTGACTGTTCTTGAAGATTCAATGGGTTGTGTCCTTGGTCATCAAGATGAATCAGGGAAGAAAGAATATGCTATCTACTACTTGAGTAAGAAGTTCACTGATTGTGAGTCTCGATACTCAATGCTTGAGAAGACATGCTGTGTTTTGGCTTGGGCTGCTAAGCGCTTACGCCAGTATATGATAAATCATACGACTTGGTTGATATCCAGAATGGATCCTATCAAGTATATATTTGAGAAGCCTGCTTTAACTGGGAGGGTTGCCCGTTGGCAGATGTTGTTATCTGAGTATGATATTGAATATCGAGCTCAAAAAGCTATCAAAGGTAGTATCTTGGCTGACCACTTGGCACATCAGCCGATTGAGGATTATCAGTCTGTTCAGTATGACTTCCCGGATGAGGAAATTTTGTATTTGAAAATGAAAGATTATGATGAACCTACACTCAATGAAGGGCCAGAGCCCGGTTCCCGATGGAGTATGGTGTTTGATGGCGCTGTAAATCAGTATGGGAATGGTATCGGGGCAGTGATTATTACTCCTCCGGGCACACATATTCCTTTTACAGCAAGGCTAACTTTCAAATGCACGAATAATATGGCTGAGTATCAGGCCTGCATTATGGGATTGGAGGAATGCATTGATCTAAGGATCAAGCACCTTGATGTTTACGGTGATTCGGCCCTCGTTGTTAATCAGATTAAGGGTGAATGGGAGACGAATCAGACTGATCTTATTTCATATAGGGATTATGCGAGGAGGATTTCAACGTTCTTTACTGAGGTTGACTTCCATCATATTCCTTGAGATGAGAATCGGATGGCGGACGCTCTTGCTACGCTAGCTTCGATGATTGTAGTCAAATTTTGGAATGAAGTTCCCAATATCACTATGATGCGCTTGGATAGACCAGCTCATGTGTTTGCAATTGAAGAAGTAAAAGATGATAAGCCATGGTATTACGATATTAAGCGTTTCCTTCAAAACCAGGTTTACCCGCCTGGGGCATCTGTGAAAGATAGGAAGACTTTGAGGAGATTGTCAGGCAGTTTCTACCTCAATGGCGATGTGCTTTATAAGAGAAATTTTGACATGGTTCTGCTCAGATCCGTGGATAGACACGAAGCAGACCTGTTATTGACTGAGGTCCATGAGGGTTCATTTGGTACTCATTCCAATGGACATGCCATGGCTAGGAAGATGTTGAGAGTAAGCTACTATTGGCTGACAATGGAGTCTGACTGCTGCAAGTACGTGAAGAAATGCCACAAGTGTCAGATTTATGCGGATAAGATCCATATTCCCCCGACACTTCTGAATGTGATTTCATCACCGTGGCCTTTCTCCATGTGGGGAATTGACATGATTGGCATGATTGAGCCGAAAGCGTCCAATGGACACAAATTTATTCTCGTAGCAATTGATTACTTCACCAAGTGGGTTGAAGCGGCATCATATGAAAATATGACCAGGCAAGTGGTCGTGAAGTTTATAAAGAATCAACTCATATGCCGGTATGGTGTGCCAGATAAGATCATTACTGACAATGGATCTTGTTAGACCATGGCACGGATCTAGAAGGGGGGGTTGAATAGATCCCAATTAAAATTTGAGTCGGCGCTACCAATTTAATATTGGTTTTGAAAATTTGTTTTAAGTGCGGAAGCGGCCGAGGAAAAATATAGTCTAAAACGAACCGTTATTGGAAAACCGGATATGCGTCAAGCCTATGGATTAGAGATAATGTGAATTACGAATCACTACACTATTTGCACAATCAATGATTTTTTTCATTTACTAGGATTCCTAGTTCCAATGATTCAAATACCAAATTAAACTAGATACACACTTAAGATAATTTTGGTTTAGGCAAATTATCAAACACTTGGTGTGCAAAAACACTCCAAGTGATATTTGTGTTGAGTAAGTGATTCCAATTAATCTAGTACAATATCCTATTGTACTTTGGATTCAAAAACGGAGTTTTAACCTCTTACTCAATTAATATCAATGTTTGGTAAAAGTGTTTATACTAAAATCACTTAATTTTTAAGCTAAAATCAATTACGCAGAAAATTAGAGAAGACAAGGATTTGATGAAGCAGTTCTCCCGCCGTCCTCGCTTCGGGGTACGTCTGCCCTCAATTCTAAAACTGGAATTGAGATGATTTAATAGATATCACCTGTTGAATTTAACCGTTTATACAAGGATTGCAAAGCACATATACAACAGAACTCTCAAGATGTTGAATGTAGCTTCCACTCCTTGTTCCTTGATTCAAGATGAATCAAGCCCTTCGATTGTTGTTGCTAGACCTCCGATAACAACCCCTTTATTGAATAACCTTCCGTTCTTCAAACCCTCGGCCCGGTTGATCTCAACTACAACGAATCGAACCCGAATTCTTCCCTTTGTAGCACCTCAAATTTGCACCCTACCTTGTGTACATACATTTTCATTATTAGGTCATTAACATAAGATAGTCCACTGCATAGCATTGCATTGCCTTTTGCCCAAGTGCAAGTCCTCTGACAAAATTAGATCAAACTGGTCAGGAGATCAGGTCAAACAAGCAAGCATGTGCCATTTCCATTGAGACAAGGCCCTAAGGTTGGTTTATCAAGTTCATATGGTCTAAGGATCATTTTGAAGTGATTTGGACAAAGATTGGATGATCAAAGCTCAACAGTCAAGCTGAATTTCCTCAGAAACCCTAGAAAGTCAACTGTAGTCAACTGTGCCTGATTTTATGGATTTGAAGGTGGGAGATGGTTTGAAAGGCTTCATTCATGTCCATACAAGTCTCATTTGACATACCAAAGATCAAGGTTGAAGAAATTAAAGTCAGATCAAACGTTTCCTAAAATGGCAGGTGACCTGTAATTGGAAACTGCCCAAAATGGAAAGTTTTTCTCCTCAAAATTACTTCATCATACAAGCTTTAAATTGAATTTTGTCCAACATGAAAGTTGAATATCTTGTTCTCACCTTTCCAAAAAGTCAAAGAACATGAAATTCCCATGTGTGGTTGGCAAGATATGATCAAATCATTTTCAGAAAATGGTGAACTTCAAAAGGCCATAACTCATGAACCATTTGGCCAAATTGGGTGATTCTTTTTTGAGCAAGTCACATTTGACATGTACTATCGCATTGCATCATTACATTTCATCAAAAATGCATACATCAAAATGACATTTTTCAAGTGAACCATTTGAAAATTGGTGGGAAAAATAGTGATTTTCAAAAATACAAGTCATTTGCCTTCCAAACCTTTTCCAACACATCATAAACGTCATTTTGGACTTGCTTGAATGGTATTTACACTGTTGCATTGGCTGCATAATGAAAAGGGCATTTTGGCCAAAACTCATGAAAATGCATTTTGCTTAATCACTTCCAATTTGCCTAAACTTGATTAACATTTGGATTAATACATGGTATAAAGGCATAATTGTAACAGAAACTCTTAATCACAAATCATTTCTCTTAGATCTAACAGAAAATTTATCAAACTCTCTCCATTATCTTCAAAGCTTCTTCACACTTTTTTCACCATTTCCATTGAATATCTTCACTCTTTGTGCTGGTTCTTGTAGTAATCTTCATCTGCAGGTGGATTTGAAGATCTGTTGAAGCTAACAGTGGAGAAATCTTGAAGAATTGTGGTAGTGGAATTTGGATCTTGCACATAACAGTTGGGGATTGTTGCGAATTCAAGTTGCTTCGAGCTGAAATTTCTAGTCCATATCCTTGTCCATACATCACTGCACATGTGTTTCCTAGTTTCAAGCCTGGAATTCCTCGAATCAACACCTGCACTCGAACTCAGGTTAGAAATCGAATCCTACAATTGATCAAATTAAGATATGGCTTTGATAGATTGTTCATTGCTGAGTATTCTGAAAGTTGAATCGTGCGAATCCATTAGGTTTCGAGCTAGATATGCTGATTTGAATATTTGTTTGTGAAACTTATTTCGATCGGTTCATAGCATGTGGTTAGAATTAGAACAAACGCTTGTTAGATTCATGATCTAGGTTGAACGCCGGTCATTTTGATATAAGGCATGATGATTTTTGTGATGAAATGTTCATGTTGATGATGAACAGTTTGAAATGATGATGAACGCGTCCAGTACCGTTCGAATTTTGCTTCTGAATGCTGTTAGATCCGTTGCCCGCGCGATTTGCATGTTTCCGTTGTTTGTAGGCCATGTAGCGAATGAGCGCTTGCCACACGCGTTAGTGAAACGCAGAGTTTCACTTAATGGATTCCATAATTACGAAATTGCCACGACCTTCATTTTAATTCATTTTAGGTTTTAAATATTTATTTCATTTCATCACCAAACTTCAAAAATTCATAGAATATTCATGGATGATCCAATTTGAGTGAGGATTTTTGTGTTCATCTCCAAATTCTCTCTAGTTTTTTTTAGGTATGATAGTCAAAGTTGTGCCTGGCTGATTTTTTGACTTTGCCTATTGCCTTTGACCATGTATGCCGTGTGTATATGTTTTGCCATATTGATCATGAAATCTTGATGCCTTATCCAAAATGTGTGAAATTTTACATGCATATTCTTGACTCATTCCTGGTGATTTTGGTATATAGTTTGCTAATTTTAAGTTTCTGGTTAGAGAGATATGATGTGATCAAGTTGAGTGTGACAATGTGTGTCACACTATATTATGCCATGTTCTTGAATTTTTTTTCCATGCTTAGTGAATGCCATTTGCTCTCAATTTTTGCATGTGATTACATCTGTATTTTAGGTTTAACCTTGATTTTTTGTAGGATTTGTTGATCCATTTCCTATTTGATTGGTATTTTTGTTTGCTGTTTAGTCATTTTAGGGTTTTTCTTGAGTGATCGACTTACATGCCTTGTAAAATTCTCATTCCTTATCATATGAAGATGAAATTTGGTGGAGTGGTTACTAACATGTTTAAATTCACTTTGGCTTTGGTCCCATCCATTTATTATTTGTTTTCACTGTTTTACATTTGCTTGAAGTTGATACATGATTTGTGGCCTTGGTTGGGTTTGTTTTTGTATACCATGATTTGTTGATTTTAATTTCTATACTTCCCCTGGTCCAAATAGCATGAAATTTGATATGGTGCTCATTGAATGTGTTATGTTTAAGCTTGAATTTTATGGTGATTTATGGAGCTGTCTTGGTATTAGTTTGATTGTGATCATTCTGTTTGTTCCAATGTGATTCCAAGATGCATAGTTTGACATGTTTTGTATATGAAATGGATTTGGTGCATAGTTTTGATGTGAGGCCAATTGGATTCTATTCTTATTTGATTTATCTTGGTTTTGCTCATTTTTCACTTGCTGTTTTAACTTTTTTACCTCCTTTTGACCCTAGGCTTGCCCTAGTGGTCTTGTTTCTCATGCTTGAATGTGATTTTCAGGTTGAAGAAGCATTTGCTTCAAGGAGATTAATTCAAGTTGATTGAGTTTGGTTTATGTACTTGTTATGGACTAACTTGGTTTGTTTTGTAGGATGCTTGGCTCACTTGAGTTGATTGTGCTTTGCACATTGTTTTGTTTGATTGTATTGACTGTTGGTTCATAACTTGTCTGTTTTGACTTTGTGACTTGAATACTGATTATATTTGATTGATTTCAGGTACCATAGTCGCTTTAGTTCTTTGAGAACTAGCCATTGCTTTGCTTTGCTTAAGCATTAAGGTAGAATCTCTTGTCTCCATGTAGTCTGGAAGACCTGGCCTGTTACTTGGTCAAGCACCTGTCTGAAGTCCTCCTTAAGAGGCAATGTTTGTGCTTGTTTATTTTTGTCCCCAAGCAGGTAAAGACCTTCTGATAAGGCAATTGGCAGAACCCAAGGGATGTGCAATCCATCCCCTGCTATTCTTGTTGAGTCGTCCCTATGCTCACACCACTGTGTTGACGCATTGAGGACAGTAACCCAAGATCTTGTACGGTTGTACAGTTGAGTCCGTGTCTTGAGTGTAGAAGGGTTCCCACATTCTGAACCCGCGCTCCTTTGTCTGAAGCTTTCCCTGGCCAGGGATAAGAGCTGTGAAGTCTTATCTTCACCCACCTTTCCTTAGCTTCACCTTGGCTCTCAATGTCAAGGTTAAGAGCAAAACTCACCATGTACAGTTGGCTTGCTCTTGCAGCCCCACCCTTGTTTGAGCCTCACTTGTGTGCATATAGTGTGTGCTGTTTGTGATTGTTTGCTATTGCTTGTGCTTTAAGATAGGCTTGCTTCCTGTGCAAGTTAGCTAGAAACCTTAACTTAGGGATGATTTTGCATGATAACATCTAGGCTCGAGTCGTAGTCTCCCTAGTTGTGTCTCCCTCTGTTATCTGGTTAGGCTAGTCCTGTGTCCCTTCGTAGGGGAACTACGTCGCCCTGATCCTCATACCAGATGAGGTACGTAGGCAGGAGATGAGCAGATCTCTCTGGGCGCCTGTGTTTTTGTTTTGTCTTGTTGTGTGCTTGGAGTCCGGTATAAGTCCATCAAGTGGCATCTGGTTTCCAGTGTGCGTGTGTTTGGTTCGGAAGCTGATGTAAGTCCAGCGATTGGCATTCGGGTTCCATGCTTGCCCGTGTTTGTGTGGTTTTGTGGGTGTGTTAGCCGAGCTACGAATGCTCTGATTCTTCTTCGTCCAAGAAGATACGTATGCATAGGATGCGACGTCCTAGCGAGCATGTTTTCCCCCTGCCCGAACTACTTTGACTCTGATGTCTATGCTTGATAGACTAAGTAGGCCCGGGATGCGATATCCTGCCGAGTCAGTCTTGTTTGTTTTCTTGTGTCTCTTTCCGCCAGTGTTTGTTTGTTTATGAGCAGTGTTTTAGCAACCATTTTCCTTCCTATTGTGCATGGATCCCGTCGAGTACGACGGATGCGTGGGGGTGCTAATACCTTCCCTTCGCATAACCGACTCCCGATCCCATTCTCTTTGGTCGCGAGACCATGCTTTTTCCAGGTTTACTCTGAGCGTTTCCTTTCCCTCTTTTGGGATAAATAACGCACGGTGGCGGCTCTGTTGTTCTTGTTTTCCCGCCGGTTTTTCACGTAATGCGACACCCTTCAATATCACTAAATCCGCTACTACACTGATGAAGACTTCCTCTTCTCAATCACCTTCGCTCAGCTGAAAATTGATGAAGTAATTTGTCCAAAAACCCCCAAACACAAACCAGTCTTGGAGGACAAAACCCTAACGGTTTTATTCAAGAAAAAACCTGTCACAAGCTTCAACCCGAACCGGATTCCCCAATCTCGGCTTTGAACCTTATCGCCTTTAACCAATCACAAAGCACATCAAAAATGGTTGTGTGTAGTTGATGTGTTGTGAGATGTTGAAGATGAAGATGATGAATCTTGGACACCTATTTCACTTTTTCTTGTTTCTTTGAACACTTGAAATCAATTTGACAAATGTTAGTTGATAAAAGTAATTTGACTTCTATTTATAGTAACCAACTCTCCAACCAAAAATAACAACTTTTCAAACAGTGGAAAATACTCAGAAAACTGAGTTTACGCACGAGCGGTCGACCATAGGTCGGCATGCGCTGACCCGTGGGAAATGCGCCGACCCCTATGGTCGACTCAAGTATTCCATGCGCTGACTCGTGGCCAACTGCACTATGCCATGCGCCGACCTGTGGTCGACTCAAGCAACCATGCGCTGACCAGTCACCAACTGGTCTGTGTTATGCGCTGACCCGTGGTTCATGCGCTGACCCATGCGGTCGACTCAAAGCCTACGAATCTGCAAAAATTCGTAATTTTGTGGTTTTCATGAATTTCGTCATGATCACATTTTATCCACATATGTTTTATGAAATATAGCAGTTTTAGATAAGCATAGAGAAGGATATGATAGGTGATATGTTGCATTTGTTTGTAGACGTGGAATCGACAATGTCGATTCATCTATGATGGTCATTTGTGATCATCGAAACTTATGATTGTATGTTGTCTGACAATTTGCCCTTACATACTCCCCCTTTTTGATGATGACAACCTGTGCAAGGCCAAGGAGACAAACAACATGCAGTATTTACACATTATGCACACTCCCCCTTTCTTTTGTAATCTAAGGCTATTTGCAAAACGACTGTTAATTGTGGTGAACATTTTTGGCTGTTTGTACTCTTCTCCCCCTTTGACAACATCAAAAAGAGACAAGGAATGATTATTCAACGTAACATAAAATTCAACAGGAAATAACACTATCAGATAACAATATCACACCAAATATCATTACTGAACGATAATCATTAATTAAAAGAAGATAAACATTAAAATTAATGTTGCACAGACAAGCATTACAGAGAATTTAATACATTCAAACAACAAACAATTCAGATGCATATGCTGTCCTATGTCCTAATGGTGTCGTCCTTGATGGTAACAGATATCAGGGTTTCTGTAGGGGTCAGCCAGAGATGATATTTGTTCAGCAATACCGCCTAGATACTTGAGACCCCCGTCGACCGATCGTTCCTGGCGTTCAAACGTTTCGGTAAATGCAGCATACCGTTCATTCATGCTTGTAGAGAGGTTATCAAGCCTCTCATTTTGCGCTTGAATTTGGCTGCTAATATGAGCATAGCGCTCATCCTGAGTTTGCATGAAGGATTGTTGAGCCAGCTGCATATTTCGCATCATATCCAACAATTCTGAAGAGTTTGAGTGTTGTGGAGGAGACAGAGGAGATTCTTCATCATCATGGTGATACGGCTGGTAGAATTGATGTTGAGTTGACCAGCCCGTATGTTGCCATTCACCCCAGCCACCCTGGTTGGGGACATCTTCTTCAGTTGAATGTGAATGCTGAACCCAAGCGGAGTCTGAGTAGTCGTGAGTGTCAACTCGTGGAGGACTATTATCTCCACCATGGTGATCAAAGGCTTGTCCTGCTTCCTCTTCTTCATTTTCCTCTTCATCTTCTTCTTCTTCGCTTTCATCACTTTCATCATCTGCTGCAACAGTCGTAGGAACATTTCCTCTTCGAACAAACTTGTAGATTCTCCGCTCATCACACCAAAAATATCCCATCATAGACAGAGTTTTTGGGCTGAACTCTTTTTCTGATGAGATGGAGGTATACGGGAAGGACAGATGATTGACGTCGGCTGCAGTAAGGACCTCTTGAATGAAAGATCCGTAGGCAAGAGTCGTTCCTCGTCCGGAATCACGTAGACTGAACATCCTACTGGCAATGTAGTAGGGACAGTTGATTTTTTGCTTATTTTTCAGAATGTACATGAGATGAACCTCAGCCTGTTCAACTCTGGAGAGACCACCCTTCTTAGGTCGCAGAATGCGCGAGACAATCCACTGGAGAATCCGTTCTCCTGTTTTCAGCTTGCCGGCAGTGGCAGTTCGTGGGAACGCATCAGTGTTCACAATCTGATCAGGGTAGAGTCGTTTCAGCATGTCGTTCAACGCACACTTAAACTCGTAACCTTCTATTTGGCGAGAGTCAGTTACCTCAGCTAGAGGATTTTCAGCATCATCCAATGACATATCAAAATATTTGTTCCAAACATTTGACTTAAACGATACCTTTGTCGTGCCGATCCTGGAGTGAAACTTGTGCCCCGAAATTTGTCATGAAGGCCGGCGTAGAACACTCGGACTAGGTCTTCGCTATATTTAGCATTGCATTCCAAGAATTTGGCAATGCCTTGATGCTGTAGCAGAGACATGATTTCTGTGAGGTGCATGCGTTCTGCGGTGAGTTTGTAGAAAGCATGTTGTCGCACAACTCCTCTTTTGCCAATATCTCTGTTGAAGGATTCGACGCGAGCCGGTGGAACAAGCGATACAGCGGAGATGGGTAGAGATGCGGCGGATGATTCCCGGGATCTCTTACCGATAGGTCTGCGAGATGTGGAAGCCATTTGAACAGATTTGAAGCTTAGTGTGTGTGGGTAGAGAGTGAAGCTTGGTGAGGGTTTTTGAGAATGAATTTGCAAGAGAGAGGTTTTCCCTTTTTGTAGATGAGAAGTTAGGGTTTTGGGAAGAGGAAAGATCAAGGGACAATAGACACTAGGTAGATGCAACTTACAAGGTAGTGGGAAGTTTGAAATGTAATGTAATGTAAATGCACACTTAATGGGGATTTAGAATGTAGATGCATGAGAAGATTGAAGGTTTTTCTACAGAAAAACAGAATTTTTGAGCGATGCGTCAACCATACCTCTGCATGCGTCGACGCATACTGTTTGATTTTTGAAAAATCACAAAAAAAATTAAGTGTGCGTCGACCATTGCCCTGTTACGGTCGACTCATACAGGCAAAATTTCCAGTTTTTCACTTTTCTGCACATACACTCACAAGTTTGATGCATAATTAGAATGCCACACAACAATAAACATCCAAAGAGATACATCATGTATATATACAATATTATTATGTAGTATAGCTATTTAACCATGAAACTTTGCAGAGAGAGAGAGAGAAAGGAACAGTATCACCTCGATGCCGAAGTAACTTGATGAATAATAAACTTGTGCTTGCAACAACATCAACTTGTTAGAAGTACAAGATTATGGTCTTAAATGGAATAAGGTAAAACCAGCAGTTTATAATGCCCGTTCCGAAATATCGAGAATACCAAGTTCTCGGCGGATATGAAAGAAAGGTTCAGTAGCTAGCGGCTTTGTGAAGATGTCTGCTAGTTGATTTTCAGTATTAACATGTTCAAATACAATATCACCTTTCTCTACATGATCCCGAAGAAAGTGGTGTCGAATTTCGATATGTTTGGTGCGAGAATGCAACACAGGATTCTTGGTAAGATTAATGGCACTTGTATTGTCACAGAAAATGGGAATACGTTCAAGTTTGAGGTTAAAATCCAATAGTTGTTGCTTAATCCATAGGATTTGAGCACAACAACTACCGGCGACAACGTATTCCTCTTTGGCGGTTGACAAAGCAACTGAAACCTGTTTCTTGCTATGCCAACTAACCAGAGAATTTGAAAATAAGTGACAAGTGCCACTGGTGCTTTTCCTATGGGATTTGCAACCGGCAAAATCGGAATCGAAGAAACCTACCAATGAACAATCATTACCTTTGGAATACCATAGTCCATACTTCGGAGTACCGGATAGGTATCGAAGTATTCGTTTGACAGCTTTTAGATAGGATTCCTTGGGACATGATTGATATCTTGCGCACATGCATACGCTAAACATAATATCGGGACGAGAAGCAGTAAGATAGAGAAGTGATCCAATCATACCTCTATATCGTTTTACATCTACGTCCTTACCGTCTTCATCTTTGTTCAAGTTTGTACAAGTTGGCATGGGGGTGTCAATGGCCTTAGCTTTTGCCAGGTCAAATCTCTTGATAAGGTCCAAACAATACTTTGTTTGGCTTACGAAAGTTCCTTCTTTGAGCTGTTTAATTTGCAAACTGAGAAAGTATGTGAGCTCCCCCATCATGCTCATCTCGAATTCGCCCTGCATAAGGTCTGAAAACTCTCTCACAAGATTCATGTTAGTAGACCCAAATATAATATCATCTACATAAATTTGTACTAATATCAAGTGCTTTCCTTGACGTTTAATGAATAGAGTTGTGTCAACCTTTCCTCTTGAGTAACCTTGATCGAGTAAAAATTTGCTTAGTCGCTCATACCAAGCTCTAGGAGCTTGTTTGAGACCGTATAAGGCCCTTTTTAGTTTATAAACATGATCAGGATACTCATGAGATTCGAAACCCGGAGGTGGTGCGACGTAAACCTATTCATTTATGTGACCGTTAAGGAACGCACTCTTAACATCCATTTGGAATAGTTTAAAGTCTTTCGCACAAGCGAAGGCAAGGAGAAGGCGTATAGCCTCGAGTCGGGCAACCGGCACATAAGTTTCCTCATAGTCGATGCCTTCCTCTTGGTTATACCCTTGCGCGACTAAACGCGCCTTGTTACGGGTTATTACCCAGTTTTCGTCCAGCTTGTTCCTAAACACCCATCGGGTGCCGATTACTCGATGATCTCGCGGAGGAGGGACAAGGTCCCAAACCTCATTTCTAGTGAACTGATTAAGTTCCTCCTGCATTGACAAAAACCAGTGTTCATCGAGTAGGGCTTCTTTAGGGTTTTTAGGTTCCATTTGCGAAACGAAAGCGAAGTGATAACATAAATTACTTAGCTTCGATCGAGTTGTAACACCCTTTGAGATATCTCCGAGAATGTTGTCGATTGGACGGTCTTTGGAAGAATTCCAAGCTTGAGGGAGATCATCGTTTGAAGGCGGATGGGCTACCTCGGTTTCCTCATGGTGTACATCTTTATCCTCCTCAATTTTGACTTTGTCGGGTTGATCAATTCCCGGCTCGCCACCTTTGAGTATGTCTTCTGTAGATGTACCTGCACCATGAACAACACTACCCTTTCCGACGTTTCTCGGATTGGATTCATCAAAAGTGACATGTACATACTCTTCTACAACAAGTAATCGTTTGTTGTATATTCTATATGCTTTACTCGATTGAGAGTATCCGAGGAAGATACCTTCGTCGGCCTTGGAATCGAATTTGCCCAAGTTTTCCTTTCCATTATTCAATACAAAACATTTGCAACCAAAAACATGTAAGTGAGAAACATTTGGCTTTCTCCCTTTTAAAAGCTCATACGGTGTTTTATTTAGAATGGGGCGAATGAGCACCCTATTCAGAACATAACAAGCCGTACTAATGGCGTCGGCCCAAAAATATTTCGGTAAGCCACTTTCGTTGATCATTGTTCTTCCCAATTCTTCCAAAATTCGATTTTTACGCTCCACAACCCCATTTTGTTGAGGAGTACGTGGAGCGGAGAAGTTATGATCGATACCATGGTTATCGCAATATTCTTCAAATAAATGGTTTTCGAACTCACCCCCATGGTCGCTTCTAATTGCAACAATGTTTGTATTTAATTTATTTTGGGAAAGCTTAGCAAATCTTTCAAAGGCGGCGAATGTATCGCTCTTGCTTACTAAAAAGATAGTCCAACAAAATCTAGAAAAGTCGTCCACTATTACGAAACCGTAATAATTTCCTCCTAGACTTTTAATCCTAGACGGCCCAAATAAGTCCATATGAAGAAGTTCGAGAGGTCTCGTTGTTGAAACGATATTTTTGGATTTAAATGAGATTCTCGTTTGCTTCCCTTTTTGACAAGCATCACAAAGGTGATCCTTGGTGAACTTTATTTTGGGGAGACCTAAGACTAGATCTTTTGAGACTATTTTGTTTAGTAAGTCAAAGTTAACATGTGCTAAACGCCTATGCCATAACCATGAATCTTCATTCATTGTTACAAGGCATTTGTCACTTGTTAACGATACTTCATTTAAGTCAAGCATATAGACATTATTCACACGCAGACCATTAAACATACTCTTCTTATCATCATTATGTACAATTTTGCAACAATCTTTTGAAAACAATACATTGTATCCTTTGTCACATAATTGACTGATGCTAAGTAGATTGTGTTTAAGACCTTCGACAAGCAATACATCAGAAATAATAGTGGAAGAAGGATTACCTACACTACCTTTACAAAGTATTGCTCCACGGTTGTTGTCACCATAGGTTACATATCCCTTCTTCTTAGCCACGAAGTCAATGAAGAGTGATATGTCTCCTGACATGTGCCTTGAGCATCCACTGTCGAGAACCCATCTTCTCTCGGTAGTCTAGAGGCATTGTACCTATGGAAATGTAATTAACAAGAGAAGGTACCCAATGACTTATTGGGTCCTGAATGGTGAGGAACGAAATGGTTGCATTTGGGCATCCATTGATAAATGCCTTTAGGAACTAAAAATCTCCTAAACCTACATTTAGCAATGGAGTGGCCTTTCTTGCAACAATAAAGACAAGAGAAATTTACATTTTGATTGCCTTTGCTATCTTCATCCTTTATAACATATTTATATTTTTGATATGGATTAACCATACTTTTTCGAAAGTTTGATTTATCAATAGCAAAGGTAATCTTGGGCTCAAGAGCCTTGTCAAGTTTGGCCTTTAGGTTTCTTACCTCACCTTGCCAAATATAACAAGTATCACACCCAAAGTTGATCATCCTACTTCTAAGGTCCTCACAACCTGCTTTTGTGCTTTCTACTATATAAGCTTTAAGTGCCTCAAGTTTCCTTTCGGATTCTCGAATTTTTTGTTCCAAATGAAAAAAAAAATCTTATTTGAGGCAAGCCTTTTAAAGGCCTCTTTCGCTTCACAGTGTAAAGTATCAAAAGCAGTTTGCAATTCATGATGAGACATACTAGAGGATTTTTCATATTTAGCATGTCGTACCTGTTTCTTTTTGTTCATTTGATGAGCAGAGAGACATAGGTTTGCATTTTCATCTTCATCACTAGAACTTTCATCATCGGAGGAGTTGCTATCGCTTTCCCAAGCTATGTATGCTCTCCTTGGCTTTGATGATTTCTTGTGTGATTTGTATGATTCCTTTTCCTTTGTCTTCTTGTTCATCGGACAGTCCGGTTTGTAACGGGCTTTCCACACATATAGCACGACCCTCTAGTCATTTTACCTTTTGATTCATCATTTTTAGAGTACCTAGATTGTTTTCGGAAGTTTACCAAGTTCTTCTCAGAATGTTGGATGCCGTTCTTTCTCACGTAACGATTGTAGTGTTTAACGAACAACCCCATATCTTCACTATTGTCCTCTTCTTCTTCGTCGCTTGAGGAATAATCACTTTGCTCTTTTGCTTGATACTTTGAGGAGGAAGTCTTTAGAGCCATTGATTTCTTTTCATTCACCTTAGCTTTGTCCTTCTTTTCTTTCCTTTCGTGTTGTTCTAGACTCAAGAGTACTTGTTCGTGCTCTTGTAGTTTTCCAAATAATGTTGTCAAGTCTAATGTGGTAAGATCATTTGCTTCTTTGATGGTGGTCACTTTCGGCTGCCATTCCCTGTTAAGACATCTCAAGATCTTATTAGTAGCAACATCATTGGAAACTGGCCTACCAAGTGAATGTAATCGATTGATGAGATGAGTAAATCTCTTTTGCATGTCAGCAATGGTTTCCCCTTGCTCCATGAAAAAGAGATCAAACTCTTGTGTTAGTGTGTTGATTCTTGCCAACTTAACATCATTCGTCCACTCATGGGCAATTTGTAGTGAATCCCACATGGCCTTAGCAATAGGACAATGGGATACACGATAGTATTCATCTACACCTAATGAGGAGATTAGGATATTTTTGGCTTTACAATCATAATTGTATTTCTTTTCATCATCATCAGTCCATTGTGCTTCGCGCTTAGGCACCAATTCATTGTTCTCATTGGTCATGGTTATTTCAATTGGACCATTGAGAATAACGTTCCATATTTTTCTATCTATGGAATTTATGTGCACCCGCATACAGTCTTTCCAATAACTATAATTTTCACCATTGAAAACGGGAGCTCTATTATAAGCCCCTTTAGGTTCGTTAGCCATTTTCTATCAAAGTTATATTTTGAAGCACGGAGTGAACCGGAGCTCCTGATACCACTTGTTAGACTATGGCACGGATCTAGAAGGGGGGGGGGGGGGTTGAATAGATCCCAATTAAAATTTGAGTCGGCGCTACCAATTTAATATTGGTTTTGAAAATTTGTTTTAAGTGCGGAAGCGGCCGAGGAAATATATAGTCTAAAACGAACCGTTATTGGAAAACCGGATATGCGTCAAGCCTATGGATTAGAGATAATGTGAAATACGAATCACTACACTATTTGCACAATCAATGATTTGTTTCACTTACTACGATTCCTAGTTCCAATGATTCAAATACCAAATTAAACTAGATACACACTTAAGATAATTTTGGTTTAGGCAAATTATCAAACACTTGGTGTGCAAAAACACTCCAAGTGATATTTGTGTTGAGTAAGTGATTCCAATTAATCTAGTACAATATCCTATTGTACTTTGGATTCAAAAACGGAGTTTTAACCTCTTACTCAATTAATATCAATGTTTGGTAAAAGTGTGTATACTAAATTCACTTAATTTTTAAGCTAAAATCAATTATGCAGAAAATTAGAGAAGACAAGGATTTGATGAGGCAGTTCCCCCGCCGTCCTCGCTTCGGGGTACGTGTGCCCTCAATTCTAAAACTAGAATTGAGATGATTTAATAGATATCACCTGTTGAATTTAACCGTTTATACAAGGATTGCAAAGCACATATACAACAGAACTCTCAAGATGTTGAATGTAGCTTCCACTCCTTGTTCCTTGATTCAAGATGAATCAAGCCCTTCGATTGTTGTTGCTAGACCTCCGATTCCAGCCCCTTTGTTGAATAACCTTCCGTTCTTCAAACCCTCGTCCCGGCTGATCTCAACTACAACGAATCGAACCCGAATTCATCCCTTCAATGTCACTGAATCCGCTACTAGACTGATGAAGACTTCCTTTTCTCAATCACCTTCGCTCAGCTGAAAATTGATGAAGTATTTCGTCCAAAAACCCCCAAACACAAACCAGTCTTGGAGGACAAAACCCTAACGGTTTTATTCAAGAAAAAACCTGTCACAAGCTTCAACCTGAACCGGATTCCCCAATCTCGGCTTCGAACCTTATCGCCTTTAACCAATCACAAAGCACATCAAAAATGGTTGTGTGTAGTTGATGTGTTGTGAGATGTTGAAGATGAAGATGATGAATCTTGGACACCTATTTCACTTTTTCTTGTTTCTTTGAACACTTGAAATCAATTTGACAAATGTTAGTTGATAAAAGTAATTTGACTTCTATTTATAGTAACCAACTTACCAACCAAAAATAACAGCTTTTCAAACAGTGGAAAATACTCAGAAAACTGAGTTTACGCACGAGCGGTCGACCATAGGTCGGCGTGCGCTGACCCGTTGGAAATGTGCCGACCCCTATGGTCGACTCAAGTATTCCATGCGCTGACCCGTGGCCAACTGCACTATGCCATGCGCCGACCTGTGGTCGACTCAAGCAACCATGCGCTGACCAGTCACCAACTGGTCTGTGTTATGCGCTGACCCGTGGCTCATGCGCTGACCCATGCGGTCGACTCAAAGCCTGCGAATCTGCAAAAATTCGTATTTTTGTGGTTTTCATGCATTTCGTCATGATCATATTTTATCCACATATGTTTTATGAAATATAGCAGTTTTAGATAAGCATAGAGAAGGATATGATAGGTGATATGTTGCATTTGTTTGTAGACGTGGAATCGACAATGCCGATTCATCTTTGATGGTCATTTGTCATCATCGAAACTTATGATTGTATGTTGTCTGACAATTTGCCCTTACATATCTAACTTGAACAATAAAATGATGAAAGAGTTGTGTAGCGAGTTCAAGATAACACATCATAATTCTTCTCGTTACAGACCCAAGATGAATGGGGTTGCTGAAGTTGCTAACAAGAATATCAAGAAGATTATCCAGAAGTTGGTTATTACGTACAAAGATTGGCATGAGATTTTGTCATTCACTTTGCATGGATATCATACATCTGTCCGCACTTCAACACGGGAACCCCTTTCTCTCTTGTTTATGGCATGGAGGCCGTACTCCCAGTAGAGGTGGAGATCCCATCAATGAGAGTCTTGATGGAAGCCAAGTTGACTGATGCTGAATGGGTTCAGAGTCGTTATGACCAGCTGAATTTGATTGAAGAGAAGAGATTGACTGCCATGTGCCATGGTCAGTTATATCAGCAGAGAATGAAGAAAGCTTTTGATAAGAAGGTCAAGCCTCGTGTGTTCCGACAAGGTGACCTTGTGCTCAAGAAAGTCTTGTCTTTCGCGCCCGATTCCAGGGGCAAGTGTGTTCCGACATATGTTGAAGGTCCATATGTCGTTAAGAGAGCCTTTTCAGGCGGTGCTTTGATACTTACAACTATGGATGGGGAGGATTTCACTCGTCCTGTGAATTCAGATGCAGTCAAGAAATACCTCGCCTAAGAATAAAAACAGAATAGCTCACTAAGTTGAAAACCCGAAAGGGCGGCTTAGGCAAAAATGAGCGTCTCGGTGGATTGAAAACCCGAAAGGGCGATCCAGGAAAAAGTTAGAGACATAAAAATAATGATGAAAATTTGTATCCCGCTAGATTGAGTACCTCATCTTGGGGCAATCTAGGAAAAAAATTGGGATTTGGCAAGTAACTGCATCCTGACAAGACTTTGTTCTACAATTATCATCCGTCAGAGATTCTTGTTCATTCGTCATCAACCGAAGCTTCGAATACATCGAATTCAGAATTGGTGGAGAAACGGTCATTATGTTCAATGTAGCCCTTTTCCAATATATATCACCAATTTCAAACTTGTAAAGATCTATGGAGTCTTGCCATTTGCAGACTACCATTCCATCAAATAAATTTGAGCCTGTTATCCAATTGTTTGCACTCTTATTTGTTTCTATTCAACAAATGTTTCACATGCTTTAATTGAGAAAATACCATTGTTTTAAACAATCAATTTTTTTATAATTTGTTTTTAAACAAAGTGAACATTCACAATGACGAAAAGATACTTAAGAGATCCCCAGTGCTCTCCCAAGGGTGGTTTGATCTCCAACAGGTTGATTCTCTAGAATCCCTTTATCCATCGGATAGACTCCTCAGTAGAGTTGCTCATGTGGTGGATGTGGTCTCATTGTAATTCCTATCCCCAGCCGGGTTGACTATTGATTCCTCCCCTGAAGAGATTTTGTTGTTTCCTGGTATCCCGGAGCTCCGGCAGATTGATCGCCCTCTGGTGATTTTTGGCTTTCTCTCTTGAGATATAGTACCCGATGTTTATACTCCTTGGAACTGTTTGTGTTAGAAATGTCTGTCTCTCAGCATTCATCATACATAAATCATGCATGTGTGCATATAATTTTCGAACATTTGAATATTCATATTGCATTGTTTGTCATATATCTTTGTTTGTTATCCCTCTGCTAGTGGGTAATACTTTTCCCAAGCGGGTGTCGGTGTCTGATCCCTCAATATAGAGAGTCGGCCCCTTAAGCAGAAAGTGTTTATCTTTCCTTCCGCATTCCCCATTGAGTTCTATCCTCGTGGACGACGGTTGTTTTCACTTCCTCCCAGCACATATATTGGGATGGGTTCCCCTGTGGAGTTATATCCTCACCAGGACAAGTCTTGATTCAGTTTTCCTTTTTGGTTTGATCCTAAATTGGCCCCTCGAAGCTGTTTCCTTTGTTTCCCCGCGGTATGAATGAATAATTGCTCAGTAATCGGTAATCATTCATCTTATCCTCGGCGGAATCTGTGGTTTTCTACCCTGATACCGGTAGTTGTAAACCCTATTTTCTCCCCTTTGCAGATTAACCTTTGGTTCATCATAATCGATGACGGTTGCTTTTCCGTGGTTTCCTACCCAGTATCCGGTAGGTGTAATCCCCTCCTTGGTGGTTATCTTCATCCAATATTCGGTGTTGATATTCCCTCTTTTGCCTGGATAATTGCCCTGTTTTCGCAATTTATCCCCAGCGAGTCATCTCTCGTCTACCCTTTATTGTTGATGACGATTGTTTCCCCCCTGGATTGGTCATCATTATATACCTAGTTGCGGTATCCCGATGCCTTTTTTTTCTTTCCGGTCGTCTTATCCTTTATTAACCCAGTAACCGGTTGTGGATAATCTTCCATGCGAGTATATTATCTACGTTCTGACGGTGATAGATACTATATCTCATGCACTCTTCGGTCGAAGCCTTTTGTTCTTCCCCAGTTGAGTAAAATTCGTTTCCCCTTTCCGGAGTCGAGTATCCATCCTATAATCGAGTTTGCTTTTAGCCCTCTTTTGGATGATGAGTGTCTTGGGAATATTCCCCAATTCACGCCTCGGTTGGTCACCTATTATATGCCCAGTAACCGGCATCCCTGGTGTTCCTTCCTTTTGCTCCCTATTATGACTTTTGTCCCCCGTGGAGTCAGATTTTCATGAGTTGAAATATACATTTTTAGGTCTTCCTCAGATGTTTCGGAGTTTTGATATCTCTCACCCTTATACCGGTCTTAGATATTCATTTCTTCCCAAGCATGTTGTATCTCTGACCCTTATGACGGTGTTCAGATCACATGTCTCATTGAGCTTGTTACCCAGTAACCGGTAACACCTTATCTCGCCGCTTCCCTAAGAGAGTCTTTTTAGACATCCCCAGCGAGATCCCTTAGTAGATTGTTTTCGTCCGGATTTCTATCCGAAGTATCCGTTGTGGATAGCTTCGCTGTATTGGCATCTTCCCCAACACATGCACCTTCGAGTCAACTCGAGTCTTTCCATTGGATTTACTCCCTTTGGAATCCTTTTCCCCAAGTTTTGAGTCGTGACCTGCTCACGCGTTTTCACCCTTTACTCCCCCGGAGTCTCTATCTCCCTAGTGAGTGTATTACTCCTATGGATTGTCGATTTCTCCGGATTTCTATTCTTCTTTTATGGACACATATCCCCACAGAGTTTGTACTATTTGCATGCATACATCTGCATCATGAGGTCTCTTAGGGACCAAAATTCGTCTCTTTGTTATTACTTAAGCACATTCTACCCCGTCGAAACGAAGATTTTTAACCTTCACTTCTCCGGTTAGAATGACCTTAAATAGGGGCATCTGTAAGACCCCAATTTTGTCCCTAAGATCCCTCATAACATCATAACATTTCATTGGCATAGCCTAAAGGATCATTAAGCATCTTGGTTCCCCTTGCCTTTGGGTGGGACTCCTTGTGAGTGGTTTGAGATCACCAAGCATGCTTGAATTGTATATTATTGCTTTTCTCATTTTGTTTACTAACCAAAAGCACAAATATATGTAACTAACATCTTTTGTTTGTAGCTTGAGCAATCACAAGGTCCAAAGCTCCTAGGAGATCATTGGTACAAAGACATGGTCAAGAAGAGATGATAGCAAGCATGGTAATGGTTCCCAAAGCTCTCATCCATCAAATATGCCTCCCTATCATCTTAATTCATCATTTTGATCAAAGCAAGTCAAAGGGTTTGAGGTCTTTCTCTTCAAGGAAACCCTAATTCATCTGTGTACCACAATGACTTGCTCATGAAGCAACCTCAGCCCATGATCAAATACAATCAATGGAAGTTCTTTAATTCATCATTTCATGCATATTTGAACTTATTTGTGTGTCTTTAATCATCAATTCATCAAGATATGAGTCATGGACTTGAGAAGTTGCTCAGACAATTCATCTGACTATTTTGAAATACACTGAGACCTAACCTTTTATGTGTTTGTCAAATGGAGATGGTTCCAAAAGCAAATATGATCTTAAGGACAATATGAAAAACTTTCATGTTCATCCAAATTTAATTTAAAGCTTGGAAAACCATCTTCCATTCCAACACATTATAGGTCATTTTGACTGAAACCCTAATTTTAGGTCAACTTCCCAAGGACATAACTCATTCATTTTTTATGATTTTTAGGTGAGATAAAATGCATTGGAAAGCTTAATATGTCTAAATCAAATGTTATGTTGAACAAAACTTCAAAATCTCAAAGGAAATACATGTGATAATGCAAGACATTATAGGTCCTTTTTGACCAAAGGCATTAAAAGTCAAAAAAGTCCAACTTCAAGTGCCCATAACTCTTTCATCAAATATCCAAATGATGCAAAATTTAAGTCCATTTTAAGTTTCTTGAAGAGATATACAACTTTTATGTTGGAGGTTTTTCCATTTGAAGCTTGCATCATCAAAACAAAAGGGCTTGAAAGTTGGCCAATTTTAGAAACCTTGCCTTGACATGTTTTGCACATCACACTTTAAACTCAAATTTCCTAAATTTCCACATTCCAAATGGATTTTTGACCAACATAACAATTGTTCCTTACATCAAGATCTTTCCAACCATTACTCACATGGCTACATTTGGATTTGGCAAATATCATTTTCGAAGAGGAGAACTTTAAGTGCATTTTTGGGAAACTTGATTCAATTACCATGCATGAGCTGATTGCATCAAAATTGCACGTCCATTTCATTCATTCTTGATCTCAGCTTGCCAATCCATGTGGAATTGGGCCCTCCATGCGCCTGTACAGGACCATGCATGGAGGCCCCCTTCATTCATGCAAGATTGAAATCACACTTTCAGCATGGCATTGGCTATAAATACATGGCATGAGAGCTTCAATTACACACACAATTTCAACCTGAAATGCTGCTGAAATCGTTCCATAAGTATCACTAAAGAAGCAATTGCA
This sequence comes from Lathyrus oleraceus, assembly GCF_024323335.1. Lineage (NCBI taxonomy): Eukaryota > Viridiplantae > Streptophyta > Magnoliopsida > Fabales > Fabaceae > Lathyrus > Lathyrus oleraceus. The sequence goes on from NC_066583.1 coordinate 107,374,081, forward strand.
TTTTCTTCAAAAAAATTCAGATCTAGAATTCAGCTTCATCTGGTTGTATTCTTAGATCTAATGCTTCTAGACCTTCATCATACACTCTATTGAACTTCTGTTTTGATAAAGCAAGCAAGGTTTCAAGCTCAAATCACCAGAACTCAAGCTTACATTCCAACTGGTATTTCCTTCGATTCTCCTAATCCATTGACCTATTGGCTGTGATTTTGTGTTGGCTGAAGTCCTCTCAATAGAGCATCATGTTTATGCTTTTAATTTTTGCAATTCATTAAGTTCATGATGAACACCAGATTTTTCAACTTCTGATTTCTCAAATCTTTGAGATCTAGAATGAAAATGGATGGTACAGGGATGATGTACATCATCCCAGCTTTCTAATGATATATAGATCGCACGTTTTGGTTGCCTTTTTTATTTCTACAATCTCACCGGAAACTGCAAGCTCACCGGAGAAGACGGTGGCTCCGGTGGCTTCATCATCTCCAGTTTAAATCTGGACCGTGTGATGGTGTTTCCAGATTCGATCTCAGGCGTCCATTGTTATGACTTTTAATTCTTTTCCATGCGCACGCATTGACTTGGATCCATGGTAGGCGCGCGCTTCATGGCCACATGATTTTCTAGCTCAATTAATGAGCTTAGATCAGACGGTCCATGCTTTTTACAATTTCTATTTTCTATTTTTGTTTCCTTTTATTTTCTTTAATTCCATTTTATTTCAAAAAATCATATCTCTTTCATTTTTTATCCAAAAAATATGGGACCAATTGCATTATTTCCCAAATAAATTCTAGTTTTTATTTCTAATTTTTAATATTTTTTATTTCATGATTTGATATTTTTTGTGAATTTTCTCTTTTCTGGTTATTTTTAATTCATTTTAAATAGTTTTTGATATTCAAAAAATGCAAAAATATTTTCCTAACCTATTTGAATTATGATGGATCTATGAAAAATATTCTCATCAATTTTTGAATTTATTTGAGATTTATTTGAGATTTTAGTTCAATTAGGTTAATTTTCTTCATTTTTAATTGATTAAAAATAGTTTCTGACTTTTAAAAATGCTGAAATTTTTTGTCAAACTTTGTTTGACCTTGTTGAACTTAGGATGAATCACTTGGACCTTTCAAGGTTGATTTGAAGTGATTTTGAAGTTTGACCTTTCTTTAATATTTTAATTCAAGTTTATTTTAAATATTAAAAATGCCAAAAATAGTTTATTCATTTCTTGACATCCAATCTTCATCTCACTTCTGTTTTTGATTGTTTGACCTTGACTTTCAATGTTATTGGTAAACATATGAGGATTGGTATATTGTATTCAATTTAATGCACTTTTATTTTGCCATTTCCATTCTCCATTATTCATCTCCTTCTTTTTCTTCTTCTTTTTCTCTTTGATCAATGAGTTGAAGGTTGATAAGTTAGCATTGATTATGGAGATTTAATCTTCCTTGATTCAATCTAATTCATCTTGATTAATTGATCAAGTGAATGGCTTTGCATTAAGGATATGTTGTCTTCTAAATCATGCAAAAGGCTTAAACCAATACAAGATCAATTTTCTTCTTCTTTTTGGCATGGCAAGTTGTTGGGACTTGGTTCACTAATCAAGACTCCTAACTTGTGTTTGTTGCCTACATTATTATTGACCGGCCTCAGATAGTTGTGACTTTTACATAAGTCCAATTACGATTGCTTAACATAGCGCTAAATTTGCCTTATGGCGCACTAACTACTAACACTAACTATTGACAATTAACATTTACTTTATGCAATTTACTTTTATGCAATTTACTATTCTTGCACATATTATTCATTTGCCTTTTCTCTTTGCTCATTTGAGCACATGTTTATGTTAATGCCATTTGCCTTTTGCTCACTTGAGCACATAATTGTGTATATATTATTTTGCTTGTGTTTTGTTTTGATTGTGGTGAATCAAATGCAAAGAAATGGACTTAGTTTCTAGGACTTTCCCTATGCAAAGAAATGGAGAATTGGACTTAGATTTTAGGACCTTCCTTGTGAAAATTTGGAGTAAAAGGATCTTAATGGTGAAGATGGATTAGGAGGACCAAATCTCTAAACTCACTCTTGTCCATTATTGTTTTACTTCATGGAACTTTTGATGTGTGTGCTTTTGTGCTAGGAGTTTCCATTTGAGCTTAATTGGAGGACCATTTCCATGATCATCCAAGTGAAGGATACAAGATACATTGAGGATCTCTTATGAGACTTATTTGATTGCTTATGCTTTGTGGTTGCTTATTCCAAAGGATGGGAGCTACTTGGATCATCAATATGATCTCAACAGAGGAACTCCTTGTGTGGTTTTGATTCTTCATCCCTTCTCTTTTTACTTTACTTAGGACTTAGCCCTTATTCTACTTCTCTCCACTCTAACCCAAGCCAAAAAAAATTGTGCAAACATTTAACTACTATTTTAAAACATTAGAAACCTAAGCCTTATGCTTTTGATTTTCAAACTTTCTTTTCATAACACTTATTTTGAATTGAATCTTTAAGTCAACTTTGACCACTTTTGTACATACTTACAATTGGTAAATATAACCCATTCAAATGCCTTTTGTGGTTCCAATGACCACTTTCTTAATCAAAAATCTTCCATAACCTTTAGCTATTAGGTTTGAGTTATCCTTGTGGTAGATGTAATACTCACCTATATCCTTAGTGATGGACAATAAGTCTTCCATGCTTATTATAGGGTTAACCCCTCACTAGCATGATGAAGCTATCCTCACATGGTGGATTTGTGGTTTGGTTGAGTTTTCTCCCTTTGATAACAAAAGACCTTAAGGCTTTTGGAAGAATCAATTCACCAATTTGTTTTAAGATTTTTACCCCGAACTACGAGGTTTTGATCCTAATCTTTTTATAAGATGGTACGTAGGCAATGGGTTTATCCATCCAAACGCAAAATGTAAATAAACTTGTATATTCTCTTCTCATCTCTTCAATCATGTTTGCACAAACAAATTTTCACAAGACAACAACCTTTGCAACAAGTATGAAAAGGGCTCCCTAGGAGTACCTAGGATGTTTTGGGTGCCTAACACCTTCCCATTGCATAACCAACCCCCTTACCCAGATCTCTGTTTCTTTTACTAGTTTTTGTTAAAACTATTAGGTTTTTGTTCGCTTTCTAACCATTCCTTTGGATAAATAGTAGTGCGGTGGCGACTCGACTTATATGATTTACCTTGGATTTAGTCAATATCTCTAATGGTAACGAATACCCTGCTACAACACTCTATTTTACCAAACATCATTTATACGAAAAACGCATGCACACATAAAAAAGGCCTCCCTAGGAGTAGCTAGGACACTTTGAGTGCTAACATCTTCCCTCTGTGTAACCAACCCTCTTACCTATAATCGTTGGCATTTTATTAGTTTTTATTTGAAAACTTCTTATCTTTGGGATTTGTTCGTACTTTTCCCTTTCCCTTTGGAAACAATAAAAGCGCGGTGACGACTCTGGTTTTATTGATGTCAGGTTTATCCATAGCTTGATGGTCATGAATTTACCGCTACAGAAATTAAGTGGCGACTCTGTTGGGGTGTAGTCCTCAGTGGGTTTAGCCTACTTTTTTTATGTGTATATATGTGTATATTTGATGTTTATATATTATTTGTGTGATATAATCTGTCTGTTGTGCTTGGTGATCTCTGAGTGGTGAGGTAAGTTCTAACCCGAACTTGAGTGCAATTAAGATAGGAGGATGGTATAGTCATGTTCAACTTATGTGGAGTAGTCCTTAACAAGTTGGCTTGAGACCTATCTACTTAGTGGAGACCTCTTTGGAGTTACTGATGTCACATAAGTCATTCGTGGATATGCATTACTTTCTCTAATTTGGGGTCTGAGAAGCTAAGGACTGTAGAATATTTAACCCAAGTTGGCCTATTTAGGACGTAGTGCAGAGACTGTTCAGGTGTAGACTTGATAACAGTTGTTACACGATACTACACTTAGATGAGTTTCTCTTGAGAATATTATGGGTTGATGAGTCGGTCATCCTAACCTATAATATATGATATATGGGATTAAGACTATGGGAACTTTTTAGAACATGATCTATAGGTTTTTATCCTTAGTACACTCCTTTGGGATGGTTTTTAACCCGACTCCATGCTCGTGACTCACAACAAACCCTTTGATTCTTGGTTGATCCGATCAAGTCTTGTCAATATCAATGGAACTTCGGTGTTGATAAGGTGAAAACCATAATCCACCAAAATTGATGATTGATCTTGATGATGACTTGATCCATCCCTTGACCTGAGTTTGTGTTTTCCTTGTGTGTGATTCCTTATTTGTGATTGTTGCATTCATACGTTCATGCGCATCATAACATTCATCATAGAAAAATAAATTTCAAGGAAACTAAAGACTTATTTGCAAATATTTTCAAACCATGGATTATGGACGAAGGAACCATAAGAAGTATAGTTTCAGATGTCCTGATTTGAAAGAGCTAAGGAAGTTGTCATCCTTTGCACTAGATCCATTAGACTTCAAGCAACGCCATGGGAAGCTCTTGTTTGTGTTATCCACTAATGTTATTGAGGGACTTCTGAGTGTTTTGGTTCAGTTCTATGACCCTCTTTACGGGTGTTTCACTTTTCCAGACTATTAGCTTATGCCTATGTTAGAGGAGTATGGCCATCTCTTGGGAACACCCGTATTTAACAAAGTACCTTTCTGTGAATTGGAGGAGATCCCGAGATCTCATGCTATAGCTAAAGCTCTTCATCAGAAGAAATATGAGATTGATGCTCATTTGGTGAAGAAAGGGGGAATTCTTGGGTTGACTTCTGAGTTTTTCATTGGTAGAGATATTGTTTTTGCTCAAGCCGGTAGCATGTATGCTTTTGAAGCTATTTTTGTTCTGCTCATCTATGGTCTAGCCTTGTTCTCTAACATTGACGGTTTTGTTGATGTTAATGCCATTAGAATCTTCTTGATTGGAAATCATGTTCCTACTCTGTTGGGTGACATGTATTTCTCTATGCATTTGAGGAATTCTAAAGGTGGTGGGACTATTTTGTGTTGTGTTCCTCGTATATACAAGTGGTTTATTTTGCACTTGCCTTAGACGCCTACTTTTTTGGAGAACAAGTAATGTCTACGGTGGTCTCAGAGACTTATGTCTCTCACCAATGACTATATTGTTTGGTATGCTTCTGCATTGAGTAGCTTGGATATTATTGATAGTTGTGGTGAGTTCTATACAATGCCTCTCATCGGTACATAAAGAGGAATCAACTAAAACCCTTCTTTGGCCCGTCGTCAACTTGGGTTCCCCTTAAGAGATAAACCTAATAACACTCTGTTAAAAGGTCTATTTTATCAAGAGGGTAAAGATCCCCAACACTTGAACAAAAGGATGATACATGCTTGGTATAACGTGCATAGGAAAGGAAGATCCGAGCTTGGTCCATGCAACTGTGTAGCTTTGGAAGCTTACACTATTTGGGTGAAGAAGAAAGCTTTAAAGCTCAAGATGCCATATGTTGGTGAAAGACCTATGTCTGTGGTTATGTATGAGCTATCAACTCTCCCTAACCAAGATGTAGAAGAGTTGGAAGACGCACTCGCCAAAATGAAGCAGGAGAGAGATATGTGGGAAGAGTGGTTCCATGCTTTGAGCAGAAAGCATGAAGAGTTGCAACTTGAGTCGAAAGAAAAAGATGCACTTATCGAGATTCTTGAAGACCGAGTAGTGAAGAGACAGAGAGAGCCAAATGGTTTATCTTCCTCCCGTGCTTAGAAGAAGATTGTTGATCAGCTAATCCTCGAGAAGGCTAAGATGAAGACATCCTTTGAGTCCGAGATTCGACGAATCCGAAGGAAGTATGCACCCGTAGCCAGATCATCTGATGCAATTGCTAGGGATCCTTAGGATGACATTTTCCTTTTCTCTTGTATTTGTACTTTGGTTTATGAAATTGTACTCAGTGTAATCCTTCCAAATTTTATGAATAAAAAGAGATTTTATGGTCAATCAAATTCTTGTTATTGTTTATATATATATTTGCAAAAAAGGATTTCATATGTTCCTTGAAATTAAAAACAATCAAAAACTTTGCATTCCATGCATCATTTGCATAATAGGTTTCTTCCGCCAGATGTATTATCAATTCTTCTTTTGTGCATTCGGCCAAGCTAACTCACCGTTATAACACCCGCGCTAATCAACCGAAGATAATGGAGCATCTAGATCAAGAGAACCGAGAATGGAGCATCTAGATGCTAAGAATCAGTTATCACCGTCTCCTACAAATCCTCCTCCTCCTCAGAGGACCATTATTTCTGAGATCGCTTCTGCAACCATTCATGTTACTGCTTCCAGTCAATACACTCCTGCTATGACTGTTGGGTTCCATTGGGGAATGCCACAAAAATTTATGCCAGAAGGGTATGCGCCCACATTTGTTTCTCTACTAGCATCTAGCCTGGTCATGTCAGTGCCACCTCCTGTTGTTCACACTTTTCCTCGTGTTGAAGACACTATCTAGCACTCTGAGCCGTCTGAAGGTCCAGATGTCTATGAGAAAATGAATGAAATGAAAGATCAATTCCTTGAGATGCACAAATAGTTGAAGACTCTGAGAGGGAAGGACTTGTTTGGAAAGAGTGTTGTTGAACTCTGCTTGGTCCCCAACGTTAAGATTCCGGTGAAATTCCAGGAACCAAACTTTGAAAAGTACAAAGGGAATACTTGCCCACTAAGACATCTTGTGATGTATGCCAGGAAAATGTCTACTCAAACTGATAATGATCAGCTGTTGATTCACTATTTCCAAGATAATTTAAATGGAGCTGCCTTGAGGTGGTACATAGGTCTAGATAGTGCAAGCATTCGTACTTTCAATGACTTAGGCAAGGCCTTTGTAAAACAATATAAGTACAACGTGGATATGGCGCTTGATAGAGATCAATTTAGGTCAATGTATCAGAAGGATAAGGAGACATTCAAAGAATATGCCCAGAGATGGAGAGAATTGGTTGCTCAAATAAGTCCAGCTGTTGAAGAGAAGGAAATGAAAAAAATCTTCTTGAAGATGCTGAGTTCGTTTTTTTACGAACGTTTGATTGCGAGTGCCCCCAATGATTTACCGAAATGGTAAACATGGGGATGAGGCTAGAAGAAGGATTTTGTGAAGGAGGTTTGTCTAAAGAAGAGGTGTCAGCTAGCAAGAAGTATGATGGGAGTTTCTCTAAGAGGAAGGAGGGATAAGCTAATTCAGTATCAGTGGGGATGTAGAGAAGGCCTCACATCAAAAAAGGGTCTTAATCCCGTCAACATCAACACCAAGTTTGTTTAGTAATTCCGGTGTTTTCCAACAATTCGAACAATCAATCAGTTCCAATTCAGCAACAACAACATCAACGAACGCAACAAAGAACCAACTTCAACAACAACATCAATCATCACCAATAAATTTTTGAGAGGAAGAAGGTCTCTTTTGACCCTATTCCTATGACTTATGCAGAACTATACCCGTCATTGGTCCTCAAGAATCTAATCCAACCAAGGAATCCTCCACAAATTCCTAAGCCACTACCATGGTGGTTCAAACCTGATCTTCATTGTGCTTTTCACCAGGGAGCCCCTGGTCATGATATAGAAAACCGCTATCCATTGAAATATGAAGTTTAAAAGCTAGTAAATAGTGGTATGGTGTCCTTAGAGGACAGAGCGCCAAATGTGAAAGCCTATCCGCTACCCGCTCATGGTAACACTTCTGTCAACATGGTGGATGAATGTCCAGCAAATTTTAGAGTTTTTAACGTACGACGTATCCGAAGATCTCTAGTGGAATGTATATAACTTTGTGTTTAATCAGTCAATGTGAAGATGACCATGACGGTTGTGTCATTTGCAGCGTGAACCCCCGTGGGTGTATGATTGTCAAGAGAGATATCCAAAAGTTGATGGATGAGAATGTAATCCAGATTCAACAGTTGAGGGATATGGGAGATAATGTGGATGTCATTGTATTGGTGTTTAAGACCCCTGAGCAGGTAGTCATTCGGTTTGATAATAGCAGCAACAATAATGTCAATAGATCGATATCACTGTTTGTTATACGGTTAGCGAGCCCTATCCCTTATGCATCCGGTAAAATTGTGCCATATCAGTTAAATGCCATTATGATTGGAAATGGTCAAGACGTTCCTCTACCATTCGCAGACTTAATTGTAAATATCGTAGATATAGCAAAGGTGACCCGTAGTGGTCGTGTGTTCAGTCCAATTTTCCCTAAGGTGGTAGAAGATGTTTCCGTGAGTAAGAAAGCAAAGACTCATATACTGAATCTCGTTAGTGCTCCAATGTGTTAGTCTGGTGAATCTAGAAAATTGAAGACTAACGATGATGATGAGGTGTTAAGGTTAATCAAAAGAAGAAAATTCAATGTTGTAGAGTAGCTGCTCCAAACACCGCCAAAGATCTCCGTGCTATCCTTGCTAATGAATTCTGAAGCGCACAGAGAGCCATTACAGAAAGTGTCGGAACAGGCCTATGTTAAGCATGACTTTACTGTGGATCAGTTTTACCAAATAGTTGCCAACATAACTTCTTGTAACAATTTGAGTTTTTATGATGAAGAACTTCCTGAGGAAGGCAGAAATCACAATTTGGTATTACATATTTCAATAAACTGTAAGGAGGACGCTTTGTCCAATGTGTTAGTTGATATTGGTTCGTCATTGAATGTGTTACCAAAATAAACTTTTTGTCAAGACTCTCTTACCAAGGCGCCCCAATGAGGTATAGTGGCGTAGTTATCAAAGTGTTCGACGGTTCTCGTAAGACCGTAATTGGAGAAGTGGACCTTCCGGTTAAGATAAGTCCGAGTGATTTCCAAATTACTTTCCAGGTAATGGATATCCACCCTACCTACAACTGCTTGTTGGGAAGGCCATGGATTCACGAAGCTGGAGCAGTGACGTCTACTCTTCACCAAAAGCTAAAATTTATGAAGAATGGCAAGCTTGTTGTTGTTGGTGAAGAGAGGGCATTATTGATGAGCCATTTGTCATCTTTCGAGTATGTTGATGCTGAGAAGGAGGTTGGAACGATGTTCCAAGCCTTATATATTTCTGATGAATTAAAGAAAGTTGGGACACCTATGGCTTTTTTGAAAGATGCACAAGAGGCTATTCAAGCTGACAGTATTGACAAGTGGGGTCGTGTTGTGGAAATCGCCGAGAACAAAAACAGAGTAGGGCTAGGATTTCAACTAGGGCCATTCAGTGTTGAAGCCAAAGTTATGCAACCAATTTTCTGCAGTGGAGGGTTCATTGATGGGAATGATCAACACTTAGCTGCCATAATTTAAAATAGTGTTGATGAAGACGAAGCATGCGCCAACATTGTGACGCATGACCAGACTTGCAACAATTGGGTTGCTGTTGATGTTCCTGTTGTCATTCATCGTTCTAAGTAATTTGTTTTTATTATTTTTAAGAAAAATCCTTCTCCTATTCCTAAGGGATAAGTCAACATTGTTGGGCATTTTCTTTATTATCATCAATGAAATACAATTTTATTCATTCACATCTATGATGTTTTATTTTTACTTTTTGCTTTTTCTGAAAATGGTAATCACAAAAAACATAAATAGATAATAATCTTCCATCTGCATAATATTTGTTCGCACTCCACTTCTCTAAAATCAAAACATCAAATCATTATGTAGGTTGGTTCTCAAACCCATTGAATACAATGATCCTACTCCCTCTCCAAACTTTGATTTCCCTGTGTTGGAAGTTGTGGAAGAGATTGATGATGAAGAAATATCTGATGAATTATCTTGTTTACTTGAGCAAGATGAAAAAACCATTCATCCGTTTGAAGAACAAATTGAATTAGTCAACTTGGGTTCCGATGATGATGTGAAGGAAGTCAAGATAGGGTCTCAACTGTGTCCTGAAGCTAAGAAGGGGTTGATTGATCTTCTTCGAGATTATTCTGATGTGTTTTCTTGGTCCTATCAAGATATGCCTTATCTAGATTCTAAGATTGCGGAGCATAGATTGTCGTTGAAGCCAGAATGCCCGTCGGTCAAGCAGAAGTTGAGAAGAACTCATCCTGATATGGCAATGAAAATAAAAGAGGAAGTATAGAAGCAAATTGACGTTGGTTTTCTTGTTACATCTGAATATTCGCAATGGGTGGCCAACATTGTGCATGTTCCAAAGAAGGATGGAAAGGTCCACATGTGTGTTGATTATAGAGATTTGAATAAAGCCAACCCAAAAGATGATTTCCCTCTGCCACACATTGATATATTGGTAGACAATACAGCTAACTTCGAAGTCTTTTTTTTATGGACGGATTTTCCGGTTATAATCAAATCAAGATGGCACATGAAGATATGGAGAAGACCACATTCATTACACCCTGGGGAACATTCTATTATAGAGTGATGCCTTTCGGTTTAAAGAATGTTGATGCAACGTACGAGGGGGATATGACCACTATTTTTCATGACATGATGCATAAAGAGATTGTAGTTTATGTTGATGATATGATTGCCAAATCAAGTTATCAAGAAGAACATGTTCAGCATTTGTTGAAGTTATTCCAGCGTTTGAGGAAATATAAACTCCGCTTGAATCCCAATAAGTTTACTTTTGGTGTTCGTTATGGTAAGTTGTTGGGCTTTATTGTCAGTGAGAAGGGCATTGAAGTTGATACTTCCAAGGTCAAAGCAATACAAGAAATGCATGTGCCCAAAACTAAGAAGCAAGTCAGAGGTTTTCTCAACCGCTTGAACAATATCTCAAGATTTATATCGCATATGACTGCCTCATGTGCGCCTGTATTCAAGATTATTCGGAAAGATCAGTCTTGTGATTGGACAGAAGATTTCCATAATTTTTATAGTATCAAAGAGTATCTGCTTGAACCTCTGATTCTGTCTCCGCATGTTGAAGGAAGACCATTGATCATGTATTTGACTGTGCTTGAAGAGAGTATGGGTTATGTTTTGGGTCAGCAAGTTGAATCTGGAAAGAAAGAATATGCAATTTATTACCTCAGTAAGAAGTTCACCGACTGTGAGACTCGGTATTCTATGCTTGAAAAGACATGATGCGCATTGGCTTGGGATGCTAAGCGTTTGCGCCGATATATATTGAATCATACGACTTGGTTGATATCCAAAATTGATCCAATCAAGTAGATCTTTGAGAATCCTTCCTTAATTGGGAGAATTGCCCATTGGAAGATGTTATTGTTTGAGTATGATATTGAATACCGATCTTAGAAAGCAATTAAAGGTAGTGTGTTGGCTAACCATTTGGCCCACCAACCAATTGAGGATTATCAGTCAATGCAATATGATTTTCACGATGAAGAGATTTTGTACTTAAAGATGAAAGATTATTTGAAGAAGGGCCAGAGCCTGGTTCCCATAGGGGCATGGCATTTGATTGAGCTATTAATTCGTATGGTAATGGCATTGGGGCAGTGATTATTACTCCTCAAGGTACTCATTTTCCGTTGATAGCAAGATTGAACTTCAAATGTACAAACAATATGGTTGAGTATGAAGCTTGCATTATGGGGCTTGAAGAAGCCATTGATCTCAAAATTCAATATCTTGACGTCTATGGAGATTTAACTTTGGTTGTGAATCAAATCAAAGGTGAATGGGATATGAATCAACCCGTTTTGATACCATACCGAGATTATGCGAGGAGGATATCAAATCTATTTACAAAGGTTGAGTTTCATCATATCCTTCAAGATGAAAACCGTATGGAAAATGCTCTTGCAACGTTGGCTTCAATGATTGTGGTAAAATTTTGGAATGAAGTTCCCAATTTGATTGTGATGCGTCTTGATAGGCCAACTCATGTATTTGTTGTTGAAGAAGTCAAAGATGAAAAGCCTTGCTATTTTGATATCAAATATTTTCTCCAAAGTTAGATTTACCCGCTTGGGGCATCTTTGAAAGATAAGAAGACTTTGAGAAGATTAGCTGGGAACTTCTACCTGAATGGTGATGTGCTTTATAAGGGAAATTTCGATATGGTTTTTCTCAGATGCATGTGTAGCGGGGTATTCGTTACCTTATGGTTTATTGACTAAACCAAAAGTAAACATACAATTCGAGTCGCCACCACACTTTTATTTGTCCAAAGGAAAGGCTAAAAAGCGAACAAAAGCCAAGTAAGAAGTTTTATCAAATCCAAAACTAATAAAAATGTCAGAGATATGGATAAGGGGGTTGGTTATGAAATGGGAAGGTTTTACGCACCCAAAACATCCTTAGTACTCTAAGGGAACGTCTTTTTGCAAATGTGCGTTGTAGGTTGGTATTTGTGAAAATATATGCAAAAGATTGGGGGATGAGAAGAGAATGCATTATATTTACAAGTTTGTTGTTTGAATGGATGAACCCATTGCCTACGTACCATCACAAAGGTTGGATCAAAACCTCGTAGTTCGGGGTAAAAATCTCAAAGATTGGTGAATTGATTTGATCAAAAGCCTTAAGGTCTTTTGTTATCAAAGGGAGAAAACTCAACCTAAACCAATAATCCACCATGTGAGGAAGGCTTCAACATACTAGTGAGGGGTTAACCCTATAATAAGTATGGAAGACTTATAATCCAATCACTAAGGATAAGGTGAGGTTTACATCAACCACTATGATAACTCAAACCTATGACTAATGTTTATGAAAAGATTGACAAAGGTGTCCATTGGAACCACAAAAACAACTTGAAGTGAGTTGTATTTATAAGTTAGATGTATTTACAAAATGAAGTCAAAGTTGGATTAAGATTTATTCTCAATGATTATTAATGAAAAGATTTTGAAAAGTTAAAGGCATAAGGCCTAGGTTTCTAGTTTGAAACAATGTCAAAGTTTGAATGAACAGAGTTTGGCTTGGGTTAGAGTAAGGATAAGAAGAGAAGGGCTAGCCCTAAAGCATACAAAGGTAAGAGAAGAGATAAAACCCTTGGAGTTCCTTTTCTTGAGATCATAGAGATTATTCAAGATGCTCTTTTCCTTTGGACTTAGCAAACAACAAGCAATCACATAATTTAGATTCAAGCTCCTAGAATCCCCATTTGGCTTGTCTCTCTTAACTTGGCTACTCATGACAATGGTCCTCTTTTCACAATCTCAGGGTAGGATCCCTATCACACAAGAGAAAACATCAAAAAGTTCACAACACAATAAGAGGAATGGACAAAGAATAAGTTTTGGAAAGGAAGTCCTTTGAAGTCAACTTTAAGATTTAGCATTCTAAAGGCATGAGGCCTAGTTACTCTTCACCATATTTTGCATTCTAAAGGCATGAGGCCTAGTTGCTCTTGAACTCCTTTAAGTATGGGTATATCCTAGTTCTAAGTCCTTTCTCCTTTTTGCATTGGGTTCACACAAAACAAAAGCAAAACCAACACAAGGCAACAATATATTTATATACAATAATGAGCTCAAATGAGCAAAAGGAAAATGACATAAACATAAAATATGTGCTCAAGTGAGCAAAGTAAAAAAGCAATATGAATAAATAAGCAAGAAGTAAATTGCATTAAAGTAAATTGCAAGAAATTAAATGCTCAAATTAAAGTTAGTAATTAGTATGGTTATGTTAGTTTGTCATAAGACAATTTAGCGTTACATTAAGCAATCGTAAGTGGACTAATGTAGTAGTCATACCTATCTGAGGTCGGTCAATAAAACTATAGGCAAATAAACACAAGTTAGAGATCATGACTAGTAAGCCAAACTCCAAAAACTTGTCATGCCAAAATAAAAGAGAAAGGCCTTTTATGGACTTTAGGTTTTTTGCTTGACCAAGAAGCAACCTATCTTGGACACAAAGCAACTCAATTGATCTTGGATCAAGTTGAGTTTGATTTGGATCAAAGAAGGTTAAACCTCTCATTTGTCAAGACCAACCATAAGATATTAACTCTTTGGCCAAAATAGAAAAAGAAATGGGATGAAGATAAAATGCATGGAAAGAGAAATAAAGCATCAAACACAAATGATCAAATGTGAATCAAATCATCATCAATCAATGCTAAACATAAGAGAAATGAAGAGCACAAGTCAACAAGTCAAACATATTTTTTTTTTGTATTTTTTGAATTAAAAATAAATGCAAAAAATAAATGGACAAAATATGGTCAAACCTCAAATTTAATTCAAATCAACTTCAAAAAGTCCAATTAAATTCTCATAGGTCTAACATGGTCAAACAAGCTTTGACAAATTTTTTCAACAATTTTTGAAATTAGAAACTATTTAGAAACAATTAAAAATAATATAAATAACACAATATGAATTAAAATCTCAAATAAATCTCAAATCAATTAAGAAATTGATGAGACTATTTTTCATTTACTTATCATGATCCATATGTGTTAGGAAAATATTTTTGGATTTTTCAGATATCAAAAAGTATTTTAAAATGAATAAAAACTATTAAAAACCAAATAATTCACAAAAAAGTATTAAATGAAGTCACAAAAATTATTGAAAATCAAAATATGAAACTAGATTTTTCAAGAAATTTTTTCGCATTGGTCTCGTATTTTTGTGACTTCAAATAAAATATTTATGAATTTTTGAAAATAAAAGGAATTAAATGGAATTAAAAAAATATAAGAAAATAGCAAAAAATGTGCAGCCACATGATCACTTCATTAATTTACGTGGCAATGATCCTAGGGCTCAGAGGTGCGGTCACATGATACACCTTGGTCAAACGCATTACACTTTGATTTAAAATAGGTCAATACAATGAAAGGCCAAGATTATAACATTTCATCATGATCCAATGGACCTGAAGGCTTCCACGTGGGGATGGTGGTGGAAACCACCATCTTCTCCGGTGATCTAACCAGATCCGGCCACCACGCACAGGAAATCAAACCTCAATGAAAATGAAAAAAGAAGGTATCAAAATGAAGCTGAGGTGATGTACATCACCCCTGTAACCATGGATCCTCCTCAAAGTTCCTATTTAGAGAGAAACAGGAGCTTGAAGATCATGGTACATGAACTGAAATGGCACGATTTGCAAAATTAAGACCACTACTGGCCAGCCTCATGCATGAGGACTTTAGAAAACAACACAAACCAAAGGAATTCACATCACATTGCAAGATCTATATCAAGAAAAATTGAGGTTCTACCTCTGAAATGCAGCTTCAACCAACACGAATTCTCCAAGCTTTTGATCTAATCTTGCTCTGGAAGTGTGATGGTGATGCAAGGTTAAGGAATTAGGCTTTGAAGATCAACTAATGATGTTGAAATTCAAGCTTGAAATTGAAATAGAAAACTGAAATTTCTATTAGTGAGGGTTTGGTTTTCAATTCAGCAGCAATTCAGATCTCCTTATGGTTACCATTTGAATGAGATTGCACTTCTATTTATAGCTGGAATGGATGCAAGGCAATGCTTGGCTCGTGTGCATGAAATTTGGATCCTCCATGCATGGGCCTATATAGGCGCATGTGAGGCCCATGAATGAATGCAAATCCATGATGAACTCATATGGAAGTGAATTGGACGTACAGCTGGCTTGGCATTTGCTTGTTCATCAAGTTATAATGTGAAATGCACAAATGAACGTAAACATTAAGCTCTTCGAAACTCACTCATGGAAAGTCAAAAAAATTAATGTCAGTAATGGCTGGAAAGCCCTTGAATTTAGGAACAAAAGTCATGTTGGGAAAAAATTCATTTGACAATTGGAAATTTATGAAAACTGGATGTGAAGTTTTGGGTACAAAACATGTCTAGGTTCCCTTTGAATTTTTTTACCAAAAGCAAGCATCTTCAAGCCCTTTTGTTTCAATGATGCATGCCTCAAATGGAAAAACCTCCAACATCAAAGTTGTATATATTTTCAAGATGATAAATTTAGACTCAAATTTTGCATCATTTGGATTTTTCATGAGAAAGGTATGGGCACTTGAAGTTGGACTTTTTTCAAATTCAATGACTTAGGACCAAAGTGACCTATAATGTTTTGTATTATCACACGTGTTTCTTATAGGATTATGAAATTTAGTCCAACATAAAATTTGAAGTAGACATCTTAAGCTTTTCAATGAATTTGGTATCACCTCATAATCACAAAAATTAAGGAAGTTAGGTCCTTGGGAAGTTGACCCAAAATTAGGGTTTCAGTCAAAATGACCTATAATGTTTTGAAATGAATGATGACCTTCCATGTTTAAAATGGATTTTTGATGAACATGAAAGTTGTTCATATGGTTCTTAATAACATTTTTTCTCTTGGGGTCATCTTCATTTAACAAACACATCAAAAGTGGTATCTCAGTGATCTTCAGTTTAGTCAGATGATTTGAAAGGTCAACTTCTTAAGGTCAAACTTCAAATCTTGATGAATGAATGATTGAGGATCCTCACATAGGCTCATATATGCATGAAATAATGAATGAAATAACTTACCTTGATTGAATTTGATCATAGGTTGAGGTTGCTTCATGAGCAAGGCAGAAGTGTCAAATTTATACAGATAAGATTTATGTTCCTCTAACGCTATTGTAGGGTAAATTCATGAGCATCAAGCTATGGATAATCTAGACATCAAATAACAAGAGTCTCCACCATGATTTTATTGTTTCCAAG